>NW_020312078.1:0-109142 GCF_002999335.1 Cyclospora cayetanensis | reverse complement strand
GCCTTCTCTGTGTCTGTTGTGAGTGCTCGTCTTTTCTTTGTCTCTCATGAGTGATCGCCTTCTCTGTATCTCTCATGAGTGATCGCGTTCTCTTTGTCTCTTATGAATGCATGCCTTCTCTGTATTTCTCATGAGTCCTTGTCTTCTCTGTATCTCTCATGAGTGATCGCCTTCTCTGTATTTCTCATGAGTCCTCGTCTTCTCTGTGTCTCTCATGAATGCATGCCTTCTCTGTGTCTGTTGTGAGTGCTCGTCTTTTCTTTGTCTCTCATGAGTGATCGCCTTCTCTGTATCTCTCATGAGTGATCGCGTTCTCTTTGTCTCTTATGAATGCATGCCTTCTCTGTATTTTTCATGAGTCCTTGTCTTCTCTGTATCTCTCATGAGTGATCGCCTTCTCTGTATTTCTCATGAGTCCTCGTCTTCTCTTTGTCTCTCATGAATGCATGCCTTCTCTGTATTTCTCATGAGTCCTCGTCTTCTCTGTATCTCTCATGAGTGATCGCGTTCTCTTTGTCTCCTATGAATGCATGCCTTCTCTGTATTTCTCATGAGTCCTTGTCTTCTCTGCATCTCTCATGAGTGATCGCCTTTTCTGTATTTCTCATGAGTGCTTGTCCTCTCTTTGTCTCTCATGAGTCCTTTCCCTGCTCGTCTTCCCCGACTGTCTGTTCATCTGGATCGCACGGGGAGCGGCCCTACCTTCTTTTGCGCTGCTTTTCTCCCCTGCCGACTTGGCGGTGACAGGGGCAAAACGCGTCGTACAACTCTGCGCTCCCCGTTTCTCCGCAATTCTCTCATTCTGACCCCCGTTTTCCCCCTCCTTAGTACAGTCGTTCTCAAGCGCCGTGCTTCCTCTTCTGCGACGTGTGGCTGCTTCAGGTTCTTGGAGAGGCCTTCTCGCTCGACGATGATGAGGATCAGCTCGTCAGAGAAGTTGTCCACTTGTGGATTCCCATGGGACGCTACAGGGTCGAGGTGGACTGTGTTCCGGCAGGTGCCTAATGCTACACGGATTGTAATCGATTGAGGCTTCTTAAAGCCATCTCCAGCCCACTCGAGCCACTCGTCCGATCTTGCGTTCTGCCTTTGTCGGCGATTAAAGTGATGGAACCTCTAAATAGATAGTCTACCACTTTGGCGTCCTCGAGAGGTTCTCGGGAGTTTCTATCTGCATGCTCTTCAGATAGCACGCGTACTCTGCATAGCGCAATTCGCTCGCCCTGGCCTCCGCCTGTGCATGTGGCTTCCCCTTTTCGTTCGCTGGCGTGTGTTTCCCCCGTTTCTCTGCCTCTGCATGCACCGCGTGGAGGAGCGCAGAACTGTATGCATACGCTGGTATTGTCACCCGCTGCTCCCGGGTGCATGTGTGTGTATATGGTGTGTGTACGTGTATGTTTGTGTGTGTAAATGTGTGTGTGTTTGTATGTGTATATGGTGTGTTTGTGTGTGTAAATGTGTGTGTGTTTGTATTTGTATAGGGTGTATATATGTGTGTTTGTCTATGTATATGGTGTATGTATGTGTGTTTGTATTTGTGTGTATGTGTGTTTGTGTATGTGTGTTTGTGTATGTGTGTGTGTATGTGTGTGTGTATGTGTGTGTGTGTGTGTATGCATAGGGTGTATGTATGTGTGTGTTTGTGTATGTGTGTTTGTATTTGTGTGTTTGTGTGTTTGTATTTGTGTGTGCGTCTGTGCCCAGGCAGCTGGGTGTTGTTGGGGGGATGCGATCTCTCCGTGAAGAAGACAGCCACCATCACCTCCTTAGAACATCAGGAAGAAGTCGAGATCTTTAGACCCCTTCTTTTCCAGGCCGCCCCAGTCCTCAAGGTAGCCTGTGAGCCGCTGCAACCGAGCGAGCTGCCGAAGATGATTGAGGTAAGACGCAACTTTTTGTGAAGGGGAAGGAAGCGCGGGAACGCCGATACACACCACGCACAGTCTCTTCTTGAAATCTAGCTATGCGCCATCAGTCAGCTCTCACAGGTTGCTGTAGGTGGCCTCCTCTGTGCGTTTCTAGGTATCTATCCAAACATTTTTCTGTGTGTCTCTGTGCGCATGCACCTGCACGCCTCAGGGGCTCAGGCGAATCGACAAGGCCTACCCAATTGCCCAAACGAAAGTGGAGGAGTCAGGTGCGATGCTGCTCTTTGTCGCTCATGCGGTGGATATACACCGCATGATTCTTGACACCGCCGGTAGCCTTTCAGTGCTGCATCGGCCAGTCGTGCCACGCGCTCCTGTTTGCGTCTTTCTATAGAGGTCTCTTTTGCATGCATTTTAGGAGCATTACTGGCAGAGTTGGTTGTGTGCATGCGGCGCGTTTGCCTCTCGAGATATCCATAGACCCCCTCCCCCTTCCGTCCTTCCCCCGAGGAGATGATGGGAGGGAGGGGGTCTATGGAGTCAGATACAGCGGAGTAACTGGTCTTTTTGTGCCTTCCGTTGCTTTTTGCCGAGTCGGGAGTGTGTGTCTTCTTGTGTGCTTGTATCAGCTTGCTTTTGTGCCGTGCGATCTGTCTTTCCTTTCATGGGTGTGGATGTGCATGCACTGGTGTCGTGGTTTATGCGGACTGACTAGCCGCCATGTGTCGTGTTACCGCGCGACTCTGTAGTGGAGTTTCGCGCGCCTTCTGTCCGCCTTTATGTCGCGGCGAATGCCACCGCATTGGTTCTGCTGGCGTGTGTGGACAGGGGAGCACGTCATTTGCGGGACTGGTGAACTGTACCTTGACTGTCTGCTGCACGATCTTCGCGTGTTGTACGGCAACATGGAGGTCAAAGTCAGCGATCCGGTGGTCAGATTCTGCGAAACGGTGCGCATAGGCGTGCGACGCTTGTTTTTTTTTTCGTTTTAAAAATGCCACACAGTGTATGGACGGTAGAACGTGCTGGGGGCAGGCAGGGCCTAGCGCTGCCTGTTCAGGATTTGGTGGGGGAAGGAAGGCAAAGCCGTTTGCATGTTCCGTGGTGGCTTCTCCGCGCTTGCCAAGTGGATCGAGATTTCTTGTCGAGTTGCGTCAGAAAGAACCGCTGTCACCGTGATGTGATGGCAGTTCGTGTCTCTGCTCTCTCTCGTGCGCGCTGAGGTTGTTGTGGGGGCACGCCTGTCGGCACAGTTTCACGTCTAGAAGCCGCGACTGCCTGCCTCTCTCTCTTGCGTCGATGGGGGTGTAAACACCAGGCTTTCCAACCGCCGCTGACGTGTTTCTGCGTTGTTGTGGGCTTCCTCTCATCGATCGCTGGTTGCAGGTCGTGGAAACGAGTGCGCTGAAGTGTTTTGCCGAGTCTCCCAATAAGCGCAACAAGCTCTTCATGATTGCAGAGCCGCTTGAGAAGAGAATCGCCGATGATTTGGAGAAGGGGCTCATCAGCGATAAATGGGATCAAAGGCAAGCCACATGCCCTCTCTTGCTTCTGCGAAGGGCTAGAACCTGTCTCTTTGCTTTTGCGGAGGACAGCTCTTGCGCTCCGAGGGTGTGGTCGTCGGAGGGAGCCGGGAGCCTCCAACACACGAGCCGCGTTGTTGGCAAGAGCTCGTGTTGGGCGGCATGCGCAAGTATTCGTGAAAGAGAGCTGGGGAGCAGGCTGCGGAGGCAATCGCGAGGGACTGCTGGTGGCTGTTGCGTAGCAGGCGTTCACTGACTGCTGAGCCCTTTCATACCACGAAATAGATGCATGCAGAACACATACACATGTTCGCGTGTTCCCCCACGTGGGAGGCCAAACGAGCTTTATACGCGTGGCGTTTGATCGCAGCTGCATCTTTTATAAGACCTCTCCGTGCCGCGCTTGAGTAACGGATGGTGGTGCAGGCTTGCACCAGCAAGCATGCAGACATCGCATTCACCCCCCAAACCCTCTGTGCGTGTGTGTTGATACTTGCGCGTATGTGTATGTGTATGTGTGTTCTTCTCCTAAGGACCCTCGGCGAGCACTTCTCTACGCAATACGGATGGGATTTGCTGGCTGCGCGTTCAATTTGGGCTTTCGGGCCTGCGGCAAGGGGTGAGGCTCAACAGCTAAGAGTCATTTCTCTAGAAATTTGCATCTCTTAAGTAGAAGAAATTTGCATTCCTTAAGTAGAAATTTGCATGCCTTAAGTAGAAGAAATTTGCATCCCTTGAGTAGAAGAAATTTGCATCCCTTAAGTAGAAGAAATTTGCATGCCTTAAGTAGAAATTTGCATCCCTTAAGTAGAAGAAATTTGCATGCCTTAAGTAGAAGAAATTTGCATGCCTTAAGTAGCAGAAATTTGCATCCCTTGAGTAGAAGAAATTTGCATCTCTTAAGTAGAAGAAATTTGCATCCCTTAAGTAGAAGAAATTTGCATGCCTTAAGTAGAATTTTTTGCATCCCTTGAGTAGAAGAAATTTACATTCCTTAAGTAGAAGAAATTTGCATACCTTAAGTAGAAGAAATTTGCATGCCTTAAGTAGAAGAAATTTGCATCCCTTGAGTAGAAGAAATTTGCATTCCTTAAGTAGAAGAAATTTGCATGCCTTAATTAGAAATTTGCATCCCTCAAGTAGAAGAAATTTGCATTCCTTAAGTAGAAGAAATTTGCATACCTTAAGTAGAAGAAATTTGCATGCCTTAAGTAGAAGAAATTTGCATGCCTTAAGTAGAAGAAATTTGCATTCCTTAAGTAGAAATTTGCATGCCTTAAGTAGAAGAAATTTGCATGCCTTAAGTAGAAGAAATTTGCATGCCTTGAAGCTGGCTTTAGATTGACCACTAGAGAAAAAGTCCTCCGGAACGCTCACGGGTATTTTGCTTAGATGTGCTCTGAGTTTTCCTACAAAAACGTAGAACTTCGACATGCAGGCACCCCTCCGGGCACGCTGTCTCCGGAGTCGTGTAGAATAGCCTTGCAGCTATGCTCTCTGAAATGAGGCTTTTTGTCCGGTTAAACGGCTCTTGAGTCATGGGGCCTTCGTTTTGTCTCATTCAGGCTCTTGCGTGTTGTTGGGCGAAGTTTTTAATCCGGAGTTTCAGCGCCTTGTCACTCAGCAAAAAGGGGCCTTACTGCCGTTCAAGGAGAGCGTCATTCAGGTGTGCATGCGCATGCGCTTTTCTCAAGTGCCGCACTCACAGAACTGAGAGACGCAGGGCCTGCAGCAGGGGAAAGGGAGGGAGGGAAGGAGGGAGGACCGGAAGAGGCATGCAAAAACAATGCTGTGCCAAGGAAATATGTCATGGCGAAAAGGCGATTTCGTAGGGGTTATTGCCAAGTGTGTGTTGTACCTGTTCCTTACTGTGTGTTAAAGGGGTGGGGATGGGGGGCAGGCCTGTCGGGGTTGCAAAGAAGGCAGGAGAAAGCTGAATTCACATCTATCGAGGTTACTTCGTGCTGCGTGGATGTGTGTGTCGGCGTCATCGGAATCTAATATCCGCATCTTATGTCTCTTTTTCTCTTTGCTAGTGTTCTTTGGCCCTGATCACGCGGTGCACCGTGTTTTTAGGTCGGTGGTGGTGGTGGCGTGGGTGCCGTTGTGTCGTGCCTGGGCTCTCCATGAGCGCAGGCAGCATCCATTATTCGACCATCTCCTGCCAAGCCGCTTCCTCGTCGTCTGTGCCGCCTCTGCATGCACATGCTCGGCGGCTTGGCTGTCTGTGCCTTGCTGCTTTTTCCTCTAGGGCTTCCAATGGGCAACAAGGGAAGGCCCACTCATAGAGGAAAATGTGAAGGGGGTTCGATTTAAGCTCGTAGATGCAGAAATCGCCAAGGATCCGGTTCATAGAGGAGGCGGGCAGATCATCCCCAGCGCGAGGTGCTCCTAGCTATCCCTCCTTTGCTCCCTGGTGTTATCGCTCCACTCTTGCGAGCTTCGGGCCTTTGCGCGCGAGTCTTTTTCTGCCTTTCTTGTTTGATTTGCTTCACCTCTCTTCCTGCCGCATGTGCATGCGGTCGTTCGGCGCGTAAGCTTCTGAGGATGGTCGGGATGCGTGTGCGAGGCGGCGTGCTGCTGCGTAGGAGGGTGGCATATTCCGCCTTGCTGCTGGCGACACCTCGGCTGCTGGAGCCCATCATGTTTTCCGAGATCCAATGCCCTGCGGATTGCGTATCCGCGATTTATACCGTGTTGGCTAGGTACGCTTGCAAGCGCTCTCTCGCCCCTTGCTGTGCGCGCAGACAGCAAGGCTGCTGCTGCTGCTGCTGCTGCTGCATCGTGCTTTTACTGGGATTCCTCTGTGGCGCCTCCTTGCACGTACTTCGTGCTGCTGCTGCGTGTTTTTGCGCATGGGGGCATCTGCTGCTGCTGCTGCTGCAGACGGCGTGGCAATGTTGCCAGAGACATGCCCAAACCTGGCACTCCACTGTACATTGTGCATGCGTATCTCCCTGCCATTGAGTCTTTCGGCTTCGAGACAGATCTGAGGTGAGTTCTGATGTCGGCAGCCTTGCAGGAGCAACATGCGCACCCACTGGAGCCCGTAAAAGGCATCAAATCACTATTCGCGTGAGCTTGTGCTGATTGATGGGTGGCATCTCGCTGCAGGACACATACGAGTGGGCAAGCCATGTGTCTGACAGTATTCGACAATTGGGCAATCGTTCCCGGCGATCCTCTTGACAAGCAGATTGTATTTAAGCCGCTTGAACCCGCGCCGGCTCCTCATCTCGCCCGAGAATTCCTCCTAAAGACCAGGAGGCGCAAGGTATCTGTACTGTGTCGCTGCTGCAAAAAGGCATGCCGTGTGTGTGGGTGCTGCGGCGTGCGCAGTTGTGCCTTGACAGTGCAACTGATGGCTATATATATGTATATGTATCTGCGAAATCTATGCGTATACAAGTGCTCCCTTGTGCCTCTGTCTCTGTAGCCCTTTACGGTAGTATGTGCTTGCATGACGGGTACGGTTGGGGATATGTTCTGTGTGAAGTTGTTGCTTGCATGCTTGCGACATTTGCATGGATGGTGTATGGACCAGGGTGAATGGCGTGCGTGGGATGTGGTTTGGCTTCTTTCAGGGTTTGAGCGAAGACGTGTCAATTCACAAGTTCTTCGACGACCCAATGCTCCTGAGCATCGCCAATAACCTTCAACAGTTCTTGTAAATCCTCTCTCTTGAAGATCCACCGTTCCCCTACCGTAGTAACAGCTGCAATCAGCGCTGATGCTCCGTCTATTACTGGTGCGGGAGGAACGTCACAGCAGCAGACCGTTTCTGCTTGTCGGGTTACATCTCTGTGTAGCTGGGTAGGAGAGAGGGGCAGTGCCAGGGAACGAGGCTCCCGAAGGAAGGGGTGTGTAATCTGCGTAAAATTTGGCTGTTCATGCGAACATGTGCTTCCCATTGCGTGACGTAGCATAGTTGTGTGGAGTGAATGATGCATTTGGGAGTAGTTTGCATATCTATGCATCGAGCAGCCGCACCGCATGAGCGGTGGAAGAGGCAAAAAACAGCCCACGGGAGCACACCGCAGGCCTGCTGAAGGGGGTGGGAGTGTTAATGTTGTCCAGGAGACGGATGGCGCTTCGAAACGTGGTACTTGGCAGCAAACTTGACTGTCAGTTCTTTGACGGGAAGGGCAAAAACTAACCCATCACCTCGTTCGGTGTGTACTTCTATGACTAGACACCTTACCACACATAGATCATCTAGAGAGGAATCTGAACACCAATCTCGTTTGCTCTCCCGACCAGTAGCCTTAAGAGAGCCTTATTCCCTATAGTATCCTCTAGAGAACGTCTTGCCTTGATACCATGCACATGGAGCACACCTACAATTCGGGGTGGCCGCTGGCTACTGCCTTCAACCGCCGGATATCTGGGGTGATCTAACTGCCAGAGGCAGCTGGGGAATCCGTGAAGAAAGAATTATAAATCAAGAAAGCATTAATTTTGCTTGGTTGTATATTAGAACAGCAGATTAGCTGCCCTCCAGGGGGGAGGTGGAATCTCCCCCACCGCCGATGGTGGCACTTCGGCTACACTGCTGTCGGGTGAAGGAGAGAGTCTTCCGCGGAATGAGCTGCTTTCTGCCTGCCTCTTTGTTACGCTTCGACAGAGGATAACGCTCACCACAGTGCTTCACCGTAACATTTGCGCCGACTCCTACGAGAAGCCGAGAAGTGGCAAGAAACACCCTACTTGTGGTGGGTGTTGCGGTCGGTGGGGCTGCAGCAGGGGGCCCAGCAGCAGCAGCTGCAGCAGCAGCAGACGAAGCAGCGGCAAACTCGTTTCTTTTGGCGTTTGTCTTATTGTCTAATTGCTTGCGTCTCATGTTTAGGGAGCACCTGCCCCTCCTTCCCCTGCGCCTCCCACTGCTAAGGCGCGGGGAAGACACCGCAGCTCACGCAGATCAGCAGACCAACCACCTGTGGCTGTTGTTACGGCGGGAATCTCTGAAGGGCTTGCCGCTCAGACTGCTTCGCAGTATAGAAACTGTGACTGCCGTCTCCACGTGCCCTTCCGCGCCGACAGCTGCAGCTGGCTGCTGCTCTTACTGCAGCCAGCTGCAATAAGGGCAACAGCCAGCTGCAGTAAGAGCAGCCGTCATCTGCATTACAATGTTCCCGATCACCGATGTCTCCTCCTGGCTTTGGCCTCTTGCTTGCTGACTCAGGCAGTGGCGGCGGCAGCAAGCACAGCAAGACAAGCAGCAGCAGCAGCAGCAGCAGCAAGACAAGCAGCAGCAGCAGCAGCAAGACAAGCAGCAGCAGCAGCAGCAGCAGCAGCAGCAAGACAAGCAGCATTACGGCCGTGCACAGACAGAGGAGCTCAAGCCCTGGCATCGACCCTTGGGCTGTCTCGCCACGACTCAAGAGGACAGGCACGCAATGCAGCAGCAGCAGCAGCAGCAGCAGCAGCAGCAGCAGCGGTCCTCGACGCAGTTCTTGCCATGCAGATAGGCAGATCAGCAGCAGCGGCAGTTGCTCCCAGAGCCGCTTCGTAAAAAACCCCAATGCACAGCGTCCGTACAGTGGCGCCAACTGCAGAAGCAGCTGGAGCGAGTGCCACAGCAGCGGCAGCAGCAGCAGCCGTGCGTGGGAAGTTGCATGCAGCAGTGGCTGGGATGCAGGATCGAGCTGGTTGGAGAGATGCAGCCGAGTTGCAGCAGTTTGCCGCTATCCAGCAGCGCCGCAGCAGCAACAGCAGGCCCAGCAAGGATGGAGGCAGCAGCAGCACTTGCATGCACCGCAGCATTCACAGCAGTACCAACATAAGCGCCACAGTTGGCAGCAGCAGCAGCAGTATGCTCCTCATCAGCAGTGGCAGCAGGGATGGTCACAACAACCTCCGACTCCGCACTGGCATTCCATTTGGCAGCAACAGACTCCGAGTTGTTGGAAACAGCAGCAGCGGCAACAACAGCAGCAACAGGCCTCTTTTACGGAGCAGCAGCTGCACGACGAGCAGCAGAGGCGGCAGCAGTCTTGGCTGTACAGACAGACGCACGCCGACTGGGAGCAGCAGCAGCCCCAGCAGCCTCAGCAGCCTCAGCTACCGTTGCAACAGGATGCTCAGCATACTACTCCTGCAGCCTTAGAGTCTTCACCGCCGATATCTAGATACACCTCTGTCAGCACGCAGCAGAGACAGCAGCAAGTCATGCAGCCATTCACTCCCGTTGTTGAATCGCCTTTTGCTGCAGGGCACTCAGAGCAGAGCAGCAGCAGTCGATCTTTTGGAGGAGAAGGCATTCGAGTCAGCAGTGGGCATGCTGTTGCTGCTGCTCCCGTCGCAAACCACACACAGGAGCAGCAAGCGATCGTGGATTGGCTGCTGCAGGGAAGATCCAGCGACTCCCCAGTGTCGCACCAGCAGCAACACACACAGCAGCTGTTGCAGCAAACGTATGCATCGTCACCCCTCACTGAAGCCTCGCAACACTTCAAAGCGATGACGCCTGCGCTGCAGCAGCAGCAGGAGCAAGAACAGATATGCTTGACTCCCTATGACTTTGTTTCATCCGTGAGCCTTGGCGAAGAGCCGCAGAGATCCTACCACCACTTCCAACAGGATCTCCACAGACAACAAGCAGCACACCAGCAGCAGCCGCAGCAGCAGCAACAACAAAGACACCAGCAGCAGCGACTGCAGCAGCAGCAACAACAAAGGCACCAGCAGCAGCCGCAGCAGCAGCAACAACAAAGACACCAGCAGCAGCCGCAGCAGCAGCAACAGGACCAAAGGCGCGTGAGTGCCTCTTTCCGTCATTCTTCTGGTGTACAGACAGCTCAGCGCGTACGTGTTGCAGCACAGTCGGTCATTCAGAAGGTGCAGCAGCAGCAGCAACAGCAGCAACAACGGCAACAAGAGCAGCAACAGCAACAGCAGCAACAAGAGCAGCAACAGCAACAGCAGCAACAAGAGCAGCAGCAACAACAGTACCACCACCAACAATACCACCACCAACAGCAACAACAACAATACCACCACCAGCAATACCACCACCAACAACACCAACAACAGCAACAGCAACAACAGCAACAGCAACCCCACCACCACCACCAACAACAGCAACAACAACCCCACCACCACCAACAACAACAGCAACAAGAGCATCAGGAGAAAGAACACGTGCCGCCGACAAAAGAAGAAGGACCAGTGCGACGTCTTGGTGTTGTGTGGCTGCAAGGGCTGCTGCAGCTGCACAATCCCCCGCTGAATAGACACTTGAAACCAGTGTCTGCAAAGGCTGCAGCCTGTGAAGCTGCTGCTGCTGCTGCGATCGCTACTGCACCGACAGTTGGAGGCTCCCCGACAGCTAACTGTGCATCTGTCAGCCATGCCACTGCTGCAGTCGCTCGCGCAACCGCAGCTGTATCGCAAGACACCGCTGTAGCCAAGAAGATATTGGCAAGGGCAAAGCCTCCCATAGCAGCAATGCATGCAGAAGCTGCAGCAGGAGTTCGTGCAGAAGCTGCAGCAGCAGTTCGTGCAGCAACTCCTGCCGTTGCAGCTGCAGCCGCCATCGCCTCTGCTGTACCCTCAGGGCAGCGCAGATCTTCGCCGCACTCAGCTCGTTGCATGTCTTCTGCAAAGAGCATAGCAAACACGGCTGTTGAGGCTGCTGATTGCACACCAACGTCGAAGACTGTCAGCGACACTGCTCTCGCAACACCTCGAAAGAGCCCTGCTGCCCGTGCATCTTGCAGCAACCTACACAGCAGCCACGAATGCAGCGAGAAAAGCGAAACAAGGCATAAAAGCAGCAGCACTGGTAGCAGCAGAAGGCATAAAAGCAGCAGCTCTAGTAGCAGCAGAAGGCATAAAAGCAGCAGCACTGGTAGCAGCAGAAGGCATAAAAGCAGCAGCACTGGTAGCAGCAGAAGGCATAAAAGCACTTCTCATGGCAGCAGAAGGCATAAAAGCGAATTTCATAGCATCAGGCATAAAAGCAGAAGCAGCAGCGACCGACATGGAGGCAGCAGCACCGGCAGCAGCAGCAGCAAGCGCCGCAACAAGTGCAGCAGCCGGAGCAGCAAGGATCGACATGGAGGCAGCAGCAGCAGGAGCAGGAAGGATCGACATGGCAGCAGCAGCAGATATGATGGCAAGTCTCTGTCTGCGTCATCTTCCTTAGAACGCAAGCAACGTATTGTGGAGGGCAAACAAGAGACTGCAGCCTCTCGGTGTCTTGACGATGGAGTAAAAGCGGCAGAACCCCCTGCTGCATTGTCTGCTGCTACTCCCAGTGCAACGGAGCATCATGGTGTGGGGAGAAGTCCACTTTTGGAAGTGCAGTCATCGCTGAGCGAGGGGCAGGTGCCAGAGCAGCAGGAGAAGCAGCAACGAAGCCTTGTCAAGCGTCTCGATGACACGCTTCGTGGCAGGGGGGCAAAGAGCCTAGAGCGATCAGAAGGAGTAGAGACAGACGAAGCGCAGGCAGCAGCATTGGAGTATCTTGTTTCCCAGCAGAGAAATGCCGAGGAAGGGCTGCTGCTGCAGCAACAGCAGCAGCAACAGCAGCAGCAACAGCAGCAGCAACACGTGCAGCAACAACGGCAGCAACACGTGCAGCAACAACGGCAGCAGCATCTGGAGCAGGCACCGAGGGATAAGGACGAAACAGCAGAGGCGTCAGAAAGGCATCAGGAGGATCCGCAAGAAGTTGCCAGTTCAGAAGAAAAGCCGCAGACGAAAATTTCTCAGGACGAGGTGCATGTACAGCAGCAGCACGCGCACTTGGCAGAGCTCCTCTGCTCGCAGGAGATGTTGCACAAGATGGAGCAGCAGGCAGTGCAATGCGAGCTACAGCCGTCTGCTAAGGGAGTCGTTGCAACGGCAGTCCAGACTATCCGGTGCCTCACTGTCGATAGCTCGAAGCTGACTTCTTGCAACGGCGAATCGAACATGAGCGAATCTGCGGCTGCTGCTGTTGCAGAGAATCCTCCAGAGTCAGAAGCAGGCTGCCCAGCAGGAGCTTCTGAGCCGCTTGCTGCTTCCTTAGAGGGCACTGCCGCGATGAGCGAGGAGATGGGAAAGGAGGCACTCTCTTCGGCAGTCGTCAGCAACAGCGCAGAAACGCTGCAGCAGCAGCTGCTGCTGCTGCATGCGGGCGACACGGAAGCGCCCAACAGCTGCAGCCACATCCACGAAGGACGATCGACTGCTGCAGACGAGGCAGAAAACGCAACATGCAGAGTGAACGAGGCTGAGCAGCAGCAGCAGCAGCCGCAGGAACTGGCGTGCCTTGCTGCGTCTGCTCCTCAGCACTCAGAGTGCGGGCAGCCGACACCAGACACCCTTCTGAGCAGCAGCAGTAGCAGAAGCAGCAGCAGCAGCAGCAGCAGCACAGTGGACTTCTTCCAGCCCCTTGAAACTCCGGCTGACAGCGGCGCTATTGTTGGTGTTGCTGGCGACAGCGAACGAGGGAGATGGAGGAAGAGCATCCGCGACAAGAGTGTGGATGCAGCAGCTGCAGAAGAGGAGCTCCCTCCTGGAGCTGAGCTGCCGCCTCGGAAGAGGATTCGCGGCAGTAATATGAAGGCAGCCTCTTCTGCAGAAGCGGCAGACATGCATGCTGTAGGTCCTATACGCATCTCCCGTGCTGCGTGCGCTGCTGCGTCTCTGAAGTCGAGCACGTCTTCTGCTTCCGTCGCTGCTGCGCCGCCTTCTGCAGAGAAGCGGGTAAAACTTCTGCGCAGCAGCGGGAGCAGTGCTGGACTGCGTGGAGATGATGCATGCGTCGGGAGCAGGCGGGCAGCTAGCAAGTTCTCGCGCTTTGTCGCGTCTCTTGACCAGCAGCAGTCTACGCAGCAGCAGCAGTCTACGCAGCAGCAGCAGTCTACGCAGCAGCAGCAGTCTACGCAGCAGCAGCAGTCTATGCAGCAGCCGCAGTCTATGCAGCAGTCTATGCAGTCTACGCAGCAGCAGCAGTCCATGCAGCAGCAGCTGCACGCTGCTCCCCCTCATGAGACACGGAAGCTGCGCTGTCACGCTGCGCGATCGCAGCAGAACGCGATTCTCCGAGGAGGCATAGCGTCATCAAGAGGGGGGGAGGCTGCTGCCTTCTCCCCCTGCTACTCCAGTGCAGCAGGGGGAGCAGCTGCAGCAACGCCTACGCACAGTGGCGGAGGCTTCCCCCCCCCCGCGGAGTCTCTGCTGGTGTTGCGGAGACGTCGTGACGCAGTTCCTCTTCCGCAGCTGCAGCCTCCCTGTGAGGCATTCCTGCGTGCAGCCTCTGGTCTACAGCAGCAGCAGAAAAAGCTCTTGCAGACACCTGGGAATCAGCAGCATCGTGGGCAGCAGCAGCAGTCTATGCAGCAGCAGCAGCAGTCTATGCAGCAGCAGCAGCTCCGCCTGGAGTGGTGGATGGGCTTGGGGTGGTTGAAGGCGACCAGCACAAGGCTTGGTCAAGGCACCTTCGGCAGCGTCTACGAAGCGGAGTGGAGTCGAGATACACAGCAGGAGCAGCAGCAGGAGCTACAGCAGCAGGAGCTGCAGCAGCAGCAGGAGCAGCTCCAGCAGCAGCAGCAGCAGGTGCAGCAGAAAACAGCGTCTCCTGCCGAACGGAGAGCTTCAAGGAACAAGCGAGCAGCAGCACCAGCAGTCGCTCCTTCAGCGCGTAAAACGAAGAGCAGCCACCTACCCAGCAGCAGCAGCCATTGTGCGACATGCAGCAGCAGCAGCAGCAGCCTTAAAGGCGACTGCTGCTGCACCTCGGTATCCTTGTTCCCCTTAGCCCTCAAGGAATACAAGACAATGTCGGCTGCTCCTTTCCAGTTTCTTCGGGAGGAGGCCTTTATGAAGCACTTTAATCCACACGTCATTAAACCCATTGCTACAAGAAGCTATAGAGAGCAGCAGCAGCATCAGCAGCAGTCCCCTGGCTTGCATTCGACGACTCGCGTATTCCAACTTCTGATGCCGAGAGCTCTAGGGGATCTCCAAGTGATGCTGAGGCGGCTCATCATAAGACGAGCAAAGGCAAAGGTTGTGCTTGCCTGGTATGACGCGCAGCAACAGCAGCAAAAGCAGCAACAGCAGCAAAAGCAGCAAAAGCAGCAAAAGCAGCCGGAGGGTGGGCAAGCGAGCAGCGGCTCGACTCTAGGTGGCATTTGCACATTGACGGGGAGACGTGCAGCTGCAGCAAGAGAACCGGCACAAGACGCTTCTTTTGCAGAGGACGACGCTTCTGGCACGACTAGCAGCACCAAGGGAAGCCTCCTCCCCCACACGAAAAGCTGCCAGAAACGTCTTCCAAGCTCCGAGTCGATATGGAAAGCTTACGGCGTAGTAGGACCCTGTGGACTGACGGAGTTCGAAGTCAAATTTATTGCCGCGCAGCTCTTGGCAGGCGGTGCCTTTCTCCATTTTTGCTGCTCGGTAGGTGGGGTTCCCTGGATGGCTAGCAGGATGGCTAGCAGGATGTGTGTGCTTTTAGCGGCAAAAGACGCAGCTGAGAGGAAGGTTTGCGGGTTCTTGCCGCGCCGGTGCCACGCGCAGTTTCTGACTGCTGCGGAGCCGCTCATTTTCGGGAAAATAATCTCGAGAAGAGGAGAGGAATGCGTGTGTGGTGGCTGGCGTGCACTTCGTTTGCAGGCAGAGGTGATACGAGTGGTCGACGTCAAACTCTCCAATATCCTCGTCTTTGCGGAGGAAGCCGATGCAGCACGGCCTTTAAAGTGGCTGATTTGCCTTGCAGACTTTGGTTCCGCAATTATTGGCAATCCTCAGGATCATCTGAAGTGAGAGTTTTGCGATTTGTTTTCAAGGTGTTCAGAGGGCTGGTGGGGAGCGAGATGAGGTGGTTCTGGTGTGTAAATGCGTTGCTTCGCGTCTGTCTGGGCTTACACCTCGCGACGGGGGCGATGGGTGCCTGCTGCGGCTCAGCTGCATGCGCGAGTGCCTCGGGGGGGTGGTTGTAATGGGGGATGGTGACGGTGCTGCTGCTGCTGCAGAGCGTCAACTCCGTGGAAGGGAGGCCAAGAAGAGAAGCGCGCTGTATGGGAGCAACAGGTACTTCTTGCAGGGGTTGGCGCAAATCGTTTTCTTAGCGACAAGTTATGGCACTGCATTGCGAGGAGACACCCTTCCTCCTTTGCTGCTACCTGCTGCTGCTGCTGCTACCTGCTGCTACCTGCTGTCTGTCTGCGCATCCCTCCGCGCTCTCAAGGCGTTCTCAGCCCTTTGTGCTCTGGCTGCCTTGGCTGCCTTGGCTTGCTGCTTCAGGTTCGTCAGCAACTGGTGTCTCTGAATCAGGGAACGCTATACTCGAATCCCCCTGAGGCGTTGCGCGTAGACGAGCGTGGTATCTTGCGGAAGCAGCAAGATCCCGATCGAGTTGGTGCTGCATGCGGCAAGAGGCTTCTGCTAAGGCCTGCCGCGGGATCAGCAGCAGCAGCAGCAGCTGCTGCTGCTGCTGCTGGGGAGCAGCAGCAGCAGCAGCAGCAGACAGCTGGCACGGGGAAAGCGCCGTCAGCTCGGAGGGCAGACGCAGCAACGGAGGTGGTGAGTCGTACGCATTCATCAGCCTCTTCCGTCCAAAAAGCCGCTCAAGCGCCTCCCGCTTCCGATGGATACTGCCACAAGAACAGAGCAAAGCCTCAAGGCAACAGTGGCTTCCATAGGCCAAGCTGCTGCAGCGGTACTGCTGCACGCGCGAAAGCTCCCTGCAGCAGCAACACCACGAGGAGCAGCAACAGCAGCAGCAGCAGCAGCAGCAGCAGCAGCAGACCGCGAATCTGCGGCAGCAAGACTGCCGATGCGACAGCTCGCCTGAGAGCCCAGCTCAGCGACGTATGGAGCTTCGGAGTTGCTCTTTGCGAACTTGTGAAAGGAGGAGGCTGCTGCTGCCCCTCCAGCGCAGGGAGCAGCAGCAAGCGCAGAGCTTGCTGCTGCCAAACACCTGAGGGGTCTCTTCGGTTTATTGAGGAAGAGACGCAGGCTCGTCGCATTCTCGCCGAGCTGCGTTCCCCTGCTGAGGCAGTGAGTACAGCTGCCTCAGCAGGCAATGCAGTTCGACCGGCAGCAGCGTCTCAAACTGTCGAGGCGGCTACCAACGAGACCTCTAAAGCTGCGATAAAGCCTTCAACGGCGAGGCAGGCGAAGACTTCCCGCGCTGAAGTAGCCTGTCGCAGCAGACATGCGTCTCGCAGAGGCGCGCCACGCCGCTCAGCAGCTTCTGCGTGTGGAGGAAAGCGGAAATTGCTTGCAGCAGCAGCAGAAGAAGAGGAGTCGGCAGCGGCGGTTCTACACACGTCGGAGCCACGCGATGCAGGAGGGGGCGAGGCAAGTCCTCTGGTGCAACAGAAAGAAAAAAGACAAACCTCTCCAATCGACGCAGTAGGAGGAGCAGAGGCAGCAGAGGCAGGAGCGGGGACGGGAAAGCGTGTAGGCGCAGACGGTGACGCTGCATGCAGCCGGCACCATAACAAGCTGACCCTTCCTCCCTGCATAATGAAGTGGCTAGCACAAGACGAAACGTATAGTCTCTTCTGGTGTGCAGTCCATGAGATCCTTGCACACATTGGGCTTGGTCTATTCCAGCTGCCGAAGCAGGAGTCGCAGGAGCAGCTGTCAAAGCAGGAGTCGCAAGAGCTGCTGTCGAAGCAGAAGTCGCAAGAGCAGCTGTCGAAGCAGGAGTCGCAAGAGCTGCTGTCGAAGCAGGAGTCGCAAGAGCTGCTGTCGAAGCAGGAGTCGCAAGAGCTGCTGTCAAAGCAGGAGTCGCAAGAGCTGCTGTCAAAGCAGGAGTCGCAAGAGCAGCAACAGCCGCAACAGCCATTGGAAGAAGAGAGCAGAGGGACGGAGAGTGCGGGAGAAAGAGCACTGCAAAGCTCAGGGAGCTGTTGGACTAAGTGGCCTCATCAGCAGCACGTGCAGGCTCAGCAGCAGCAACAAGAAGAGCAGCAGCAGCAACAAGAAGAGCAGCAGGAGCACCAACAACAAGAAGAGCACCAACGGCAAAAAGAGCAGCAGCAGCACCAACAACAGCAACAAGAAGAGCAGCAGCAGCACCAACAACAGCAACAGGAAGAGCAGCAGCAGCAACAACAACAGCAGCAAAAAGAGCAGCAGCAGCAACAACAGCAGCAACAAAAAGAGCAGCAGCAGGCGGACTTGGCGCAGCAGTCGGATATTGAAGAGGAGCCAGTGTGGCGGCATCTGCGAGCGGCGCATGCAGAGCAGCAAGAGCAGCACTTTTCTGCCCTTGAGGCTGTGTGGGGCCCCCGTTGGGGCTTTAAGGGGGGTGCAGGGGTTTCTGGGGCTTTGTTTCAAGGCGACACGAATTACCTTCGAAGACTTGTGCTAAGTTTGCTGCTCATCAAGCAGGTGCACAAGACTTGCTCCGGGGGGTGAGTTGTTTGCAGCTGCGAATCCTTTCTTGCGTCGAGCGCGTGCTGCTGCTAGAAGGGGAAGGGTTGTGCTCGGGCAGAAAGCAGGCTCAAGCAGGAGGCGGATCGTGCATGCATGCAGTGCATGCGTGCACTGCATGCATGCATGCGTGCATGCGTGTGGCGTGTCGACGGGTGGGATTCTGCTGTGGACTGGCGGGTGTCTTGTGCTACAGCGCGAAGGCGTGTGCAGCTGCCTTGGAGAGGCAGCAGCTGCAGCAGCAGTACAGCCGCTGCAGCGGCTATTTCTGGTGTCTGCTTTCCCACCTGCTAGCCTTCGAGCCGCATCAGCGTCTGCTGCTGCCAGAAGCCTTAGGTCACCCCTGGTTTGCTCCTGAGGCTGCGCAGCAGCAGCAGCAGCAGCAGCAGCAGGGAGCCGCTGCAGAGGGTGAGGGGGGGGGGAGATCTGGCCATGCGACTGCCGCAGCAGCAGCGGCAGTGGCGGCAGCTGCGGAAGAGCTGAAAGTCACAGAGACTCCTGTCGTCGAGGAAGGCGTGTTGCCTCGCAGGTGCAGCAGCAGCAGCAGCTCCAACATATTTGAGCTGATCGACGCTTTGCCGGGGTATCTCCGCTTCCACATGGCAGCGGAGCACGACGGCAGCAGACCTTTGCGTCTTCGCTACAATGCCCCTCCGCGAGGTCCACTAATGCAGCAGCAGCAGCAGCAGCAGCAGCAGCAGCAGCAGCGGCAGCAGCAGCAGCAGCTGGCGAAGCACCCGAACATGTCTCCTTTTGCGGCCCTTCGAGGATCGCCTCCGGCAGTCGCTGCACACTCGCCGTCACAAGGAGCAGCGGAAACTGCGGAGGAAGCCGTGTTTCCAGAAGAAAGTCGAAGCGCAGCAGAGGCTTCCCCAGCCTGCCTCTTGTCTCCCCCCCCCAACATGCTCTATGGCACTGTGCAGCGCAAGCCGCACGCCTGGTTCTGTGGGGCTCTTTTTGGCATGCAGCAGCAGCAGCAGAGGCTGTCGCTGCAGGTGTGCAGGGAGGAGAAGCGGCGGGAGAGTGGCGAGTCAGCTTATGAGGCAGGAAAGGAGAATTGCAGAGACTCGCAGCGGAGCGACGCTGCAGCAGCGACGACTGCGCAGCAGCAGGAGGAAGAGGGACTGCTGAGGAACGAGGCAGAGCCTAACCGCTGTGTTGGACATGGCAGCAGCAGTGACACCAGCAGTTGCAGCAGCAGCAGCAGCAGCAGCAGCAGCAGTGACAGCACCACTGATTGTAAAAGGATCTGCCACCACGAAGACGTTGCGCCTTGGGAAACAGTTGGCATCTCGCCTCAAGTCTTGGCTGTGGCTCAGCAGGAGGCTTTGGTGCTGCAACAGGTAGAGGAGACGATTTGCTGCTCCCCTGGCATAGTGCTGAGGCTGCTGCTGGCGATCAAGCAGCAGAGACACCTGACGTGGAGCGACTGCTGCTCGTCTGCTGCTGCCCACTATGTTGGGAGACTGCTGCTGCGCTGGAGAGCTGTCAAGCGCAAGCGCAGCAAGGAAGCCGCCGCTGCTGCGGAGAGGAGACAGCCCTCCTCTCCGCAGCAGCGGCGAGATCAAGGCAGTCTCGGCAGCAATCCTCGCAGTCTGCGCATCACCAGCAGCAACACAACGAAGCACCCCTTGTCTGCAGGTGAGGCTGGCGGTCCAGCTACCGCGCGCGAGAACAGACGCGGCAGCACTGCTCTGGAGGCTGATTCTGTTGCGCCACGAGCGGCAGGAAAGAGACAACGCGTTGACATCCCCCCCCCATGAGCCTCACAGCTACGAGAAAACGTCTCCCCGTGTTTCTTCGCGCCGTAAAAGCAGCTTTTTCTGAGGCTTTGCACCATCACCTACCCCACGGCACCGGTCTCTTTTCCGAGATACCCCTCAACAGCTACTACTACTGCTGCTACTACTACCTCTTGCCGCAAAAACCCTTTGTATTTGCCGCGGAGCTTCATTTGAAGAGCATGTGTGTCTTTTGCTGGGCTGCACTTCGGCTGCTTTGCGGCTTTCTTTGTCACCCCCTGTGTACCTGAAGGGGCCCCTCGGCTCGGCTCTATCTCTAGATATATATAGGCACATAGATAATTAGCTACTGCACTCTAAATATATGTACAGAGGGTCAAGATATCCCTCATTCAATGCCTGCTAGCGCTAGCTCGCCTTCAGACGGCGTGTGCCGTCTTGCAGACAGGCACTGCATTCCCCGGCGGCAGGAAGCCCAGTAAAATAGCCTCATTAGCACAAGCGTCCCCAGCGGCAGGAAGCGCAATTGCAGGAGCTGTCTCCGCTCAGCAACTATGAGCGTGCTGCTGCTGCTGCCTTAGCTGTAGATTTACTGCCGCATGGCAGCAAAAAAGTGGCGCATGCGCTGGTCGCTGAAGGCGAGCGCCGGTTGCTGCGACGTCCACCGCAACGGCGCAGCGAACGTCACAGCGGCACTGACTTTCATCTGCATGCAACGCGTTGCAGCAAGAGAATCGCAGCAGCAACGATGCCAACAATTAGGTACTTGCGTGTTGCCCGTAAGTATTCCTGGCGTCTAACGGCTGAAGTCGCCTCGCGGTGTCGCGCTGCTGTTGCGGTTGCTGAGGCAGCCGCTGCAGCGGCTGATGCTGTTGCTGCTGCCGTCTCCTGACACAAGGCCAAGTTCGCTGAAAGCAGCTCGCAAAGCGACTCTGCCTGGTGGCATGCGGATTCAATGGCGGCAAGCTCCTTGTCCGTTGTTGCACTTGTCGCTGGCGTGGCGCTAGCTGCGCAGGCAGAGGCGTCGCTGGGATCCTTCTGCCAGGGCTGTTGAGTACGCGGCAGTGTTTCCGCGCGCATGCAGCCCCAACTTCTGCTGCCCGTCGAGCTGTAGCTGACTGGGTGAGGTGCGGCTTCAGACGGCGTCGCAGGCGTTCCAGGCTGCTCCGGATGCCTCAAGGAGCCACCCGGTTGGACAGGAAGTCTGCTGTACGGACAGCTGTGATCGGCGCGCGCTTGAACCTGTGGCGATTCGCAAGCAGCGTGCTGGGAATTTCGCGAGGGTTGGGTGCAATGCGCCACTTCTTCGCTGTCGGGGATACACCAGGCAGCTTGCAGCAACGAGCTGCTTCCAGGAAGCGCCTTCTGCTGGGGTTGCTGTAGCGAAGAGAGCCTTAAGGGCGGCGGTGTCACAAGACGAGAAGGTCGTAGCAGCTTTTCTTGCACATGTTCTCTTAGCCGCACCGCAACTAACGGGCTGCTGCTGTGTCTGCTGTGTGTCTCTTGCTGCGCTTCACGGTGATATTGCTGCAACTGGTGCAGAAAAGATTCAGCGGCTCCAAGGGGTGCCGCTGCATGCGTCACTGCGGTGTACATCCACGTGGATGCCCAGGGGTCGAGGGTGTCTGCTGCTCCCCCTTCAGGCCCCTCTGGAATGCTGCTGCCTTTGCTGCTGTTGCATGCAGCAGCAGCAGCGGAGAGCACCGAGAGCCGCAAAGCATCCCCGTATGCCCAGTGCTCGACGCAGGCTTGGAGAAGAGGGGCAGTATGACCTTCCTTCTGCGATGGGAGTCACCAACCCATACAACCACATGGCAAGGGAGTTGCAGCAACGCAACTTACCTACGGGCAGGAGAAGCTGCAAGTGCTCAGAATCGTCCCCAATCGATAAAACGCATGCGTCTGCGGCTCTCTCCAGCAGCAGAATCACGTACTGTGCGCAGATGGCATTCCACCCAACCTTCGCTTTCCCCGCATGCAACACCCTCATGAACAGCGCTTTATCAACGGCATACGAATTCTCCGCAACCTAGCCTTGTCAGGAGGCCTACCCGTTTCAGCGTTCTTGCCGCAGCAAGAGCAGCGGTGTCTGCATCGGAAGCAGCGTCAGTAGACAGTTGAGGGGCACTTGCACGGAGCCACACATATGCGCCGCACGGCCCTCCAACGGAAATTACACAGGCATGCACTACAGCAGCACTCTCCATCCCCTCCCTGGAATCTTAGAATCATCACTCGGAGCCTAGCGTGCTCCCGTCATCCAAGAAAAAGCAGTTTCATCCCCTCCGGAAACGCCCAATCGCACACTACGGACAAAGGCTGCCCCTTCAGCAGTCCACGAGTTACCCTCATTCGCAAAACTTCTCCAGCCCTTCATTTCTATCCTTGTACATCCGCCCTTATGCAGCGTTAGACGTCGCACGAATGCTGCTGCTTCCTTCCTTCATCGGCGGGGAGGGGCCCCTCTGGGCAGGGGGGGCCCCTCTCCCTCTACGGGATTCCCTAGCCGGCAACAGCAGCTCTTGAGCAACTCAGGAGAGAAGCAGGCGCATATTTTCTTGCATCTTCCAATGCGGAGAGGGGAGCACGACATATATATATATATGCGCATTTGATGGTGACGCTGCTGGAAACCCTTTGCCCCCCGCTGCGCGGAAGCTCTCGCCGGCATCACCGTTCGCTGCAGCAGCTACTTTTCACTCGCTCCGACTGGCGTGGAAGTCAGTTTGCTTGTTTTTTCCGTTGATGCTGTCTTAGAAGCTGCAGCGGGCGGCATCGGAGGGCGACGGAAGGTGCTGTCAGCGGCATGAGGCCAGTCCTCGTCACCAGTGATGAGGCTACCCACAGAAATCCCCCCCCCGATCAGCGCAAACCAGCAGAATGGCGCACACGATGAAGCAGCAACTGCAGCAGGAGCGCAGGCAGCAGCTGCATCAGCAGGTCGAAACTATAGGCCGCAGCAGAGCTCAACAGAAGAAGCATCTCCAACTGAAGGCATCCCTATTCTCTCCCTTCACTGCACCATGGTATGCATCTTGCTACCTCTTGCTGCTGCTGGTGGCTATTTGTAGTTCTTCTGCTGCTCTAGTCCTGCTGTTTTTCCGCATTTGCCGCTGCGGCGAAGGCATCCGTTCCCTCACAGTCGGGATGGTGCTCTATAGGGGGTTGCTGTTTGCTGCTCGGAAGTTTGGAGCCGTGATAGCGTTCTGCTGCTGGCAGCAAGAACCGTTACGGCTAGGCGGACAGCGATGCGTGTGGTGTTGTTGCTGTTGCGTGTGGTGGTTGTGCTGTTTTCGTGGATGCACAGGGTGTACTGCTCTGGGGAAGCAGCTGAGGAAATCGTAGCGCTCCTTGAGACGTAAGGCTTTATTGCGTTCATTTTTTGCGTAATCGGGGTGCACACACACGCACACACATGTGAGGCAGCCTTCTACGCCTGTCCGTGTGGATGGCGTTCTACAGTGGCTTGTCACGCTCGCGTCCTTTGCTCGCAAAATTATGCCCTAATGTTGCTTTTAGAAGGTTTATGCCGTGTGTCTTGCTGTGCTGGTGTGAGGCTCTCTTCTTCCTCTCCAAGGCTGCATGCTCTCTCGTGTTAGACATCCGTCTGAATGTATATCCCTCATCGAATGCCTAAGGATTGCCAATCCACCATCTGCGGCGCTGCAGTTAGCGCGACGGCACCCCAGTCGCAAGTCCGTGACTCAGCTTCTCTCGTTGCGCATGCGCTTGTGATATGGTGTGAACTTCTTCCCGTGGCTGCAGCCTCTTCTCTGCTGCGAGGGCAGCCGGGTTGGGAGTGCACGATGTGGCTGCAATCGGTTTCAATTCGTGTGCCTCACGTCTGGAACGACACGCTGCCACTGGAATGCACGGTCGGCTGCGACTTGCAGAAGCGGCCTCTCCTGCTGCTGCTGAAAGCGCAAGCGCAAGCGCAAGCGACACGCCTGAGCGTGCAGCAGCCGACAACGTGTCGGTGTGCAGACGTGCTGCTGCAACGGGCAGAGCCGCAGAAAGGGAGTCAATACATGCGCTGATATGCTTCTGTTCTGCCCCTGCCGAGGGAGGAGGCTTAAGGGCTTTCGGCTTGCAGCAGTTGCTTGTGCTTGCGTCTCTCCTGCAGCTTCCGGCAGTCCTCATTCGCAACAAGACGTAAGTTGGCTCGCCTTGCCTTGCCTTGCTGCTGCCGTGGAAGCGCAGGGGGTGCGGCGATTGTGGCGTTACAGCGGTTGTTGCTGTTGCGATCGTGGCGCACGAGTTCGTTTACGTGTGGCTGCTGCAGCTGCCGCAGGATGGCAACTTCCCTGTCTACAAGGCTCTTGTGGTGTGTCTCTTTGTGCCTCTCTGCACGGAGTGTCTGCAGGTTGGAGGAGAAGGCGACTGCAGCTGTCGGCCTCCCGACGGTCATGGCCATCGGGGTGTACGTACAGCAGCAGTGCGGCAGCAGCAGCTGCTGCTGCAGGGCCCCGGCTGCTGCTGCTGCCGCCGTATCACTGGCTGCAACGGAGGCTGCGCAGCACGCAGCTGCTGACAGCAGCCCCCCCCAGCCCGCAGTGCAACAGGAAGCAGCGAGTGCTTCGGCGACTCAGCAACCTTCGACGGCACCGACAGATGCTACTGACACTGCTGCAAGCCGCCACAGCAACGAGACCCCCCCTCCGCATCTGCAGCAGCAGGAAGTTCGCCAGCAGCAGCAGCAACAAGAAGAGCAGCAGCAGCGTCAGGAAGTTCGCCAGCAGCAGCAAGCGCTGGTTAGCGCGGTGATGCATCATGGCCCCCCTCAACGACTGCCTTGTATGTGGCTGCCACGCGAAGAGCTGAACAAGCAGCTGCAACAGGCGCTGCAACTGCTGCCGCCTCGAGTTTTGGCGTTTGCAGTTGCCTGCAGGCCAAAGGAGAGCAAGGCTGGCACAAACAGACGGCAGCGCAGAGCCTCTCGGAAAAGCAGCCGCAGGCTGCAGAGACAGCGACAGTCGGCTGCAGCTGTAGAAGCTGCTGCGGCTGGAGTACACGAGGCCTCTGCCGAAGCTGGCTCGACAATGCCAGACGTTGCCGAAGTCATTGCGTCTCCTGGTGCCTCAGTTTCGGCTTGACGCAGAGCTGCGTGTCAGCGAGGTAGCGCTGCAAAAGGCCTCTGCGGCAGCCGCGTTTTGCACGCGGAGCACTCGGGCTGACGCACCGAGGTTGACTACTGACAGGCGACGCTTTGCACTCAAGTGTACATACACCGGGCTACGGTGCAGAGGAGGCCAAGCTGCACGTGCCCCCCGCTGGCTGCGCGCTGCAGTATGCTCTGCATTGCTTAATGTGCATTTGCGCCTACTAGGGGTGGCTTAAGCATGATCGTTGCGTTGCAGTTGCGGCGAGACGAGGGTGGTGCCCATGAGGGGTCAACTCGACTTTTACACTGCTAAGGAGGAGCAGGGGGCAGGGGAGAAACACGGCTAGCTGCACTAGAACCTGTCGAAGGAGAGTTTAGGATCTACTGGTGCCTTGCGGGCTCCTCGGAAGCCTCGCCGTCCTCGTCCTCTAAAGCCCCCCCTTCTCTGTCTCGCGAGATTCCCCAGCCTGTGCATGCGTTGCAAGACGCACACCCACCAACAGGAGAGTATGCGGCGTACAGCGCATGTATCACGATAGGCCAAAAAGGATCGCCAGTGAACCAGAGATGCTTCCCCTTCATGTGCGCTACACACACTGCGTGCCGCTGCAACTGCCAGATTAACCGCTGCATGGACGTGCAAGGAAGAACGCACTGGCAAAGAAACGTGGTCTGTCGACCACAACTCCCCTCCCCCCGTGCCCCCAACACAGTTGGCAGCACTCACTACATCACGGGGTAGGAAAATTACAAGGGAAACCTAGGAAACTTTCGGCTGCTCTAGACGGCCACCCCCTAGCCAGCCGGATGTACGTATATATGTATATGTATATAGATGTACAGCGGACTCTACGCGACTTGACTGTATTTATTTACATGTACGCAAGCCTATTTGTGCATGGAGAGCGCGAAAGAGAGTGAATTGCAGCGAGAGCGAGAACAGAGACTTGCCTGCTAGACACGAATTCGTTGAGCACGGGGTCGCATACCACGCAGCCTTTGCGTTCTGTAGATCCGTCCTGCAGAGGCAAGAGCAACAAACGCAGCGGCAGGAGGGAGCACTCCCACGTGCAGTGCGTCAAGTCAAACAGGCCCAATCGCAGTTCTGCAGCCGCGGGGGCGAAGACTTGCAAAGCAGCCGCAACATGGGCTCCACTGTACCGACAGCGGCTTAACGGTCAGCGACTCAGGAGCAGGCGCAGCCTCCCGCCTCTTTCTCAGCATTTGCGCTTTCAACAAAAGCAAGGGCACTGTTGGTGGTTGGAAGAAGCACCTTGAGAGGACTGGTCTTGGAAAAAACAACATCGAGCTTCATGCTCCCGCATTCTGCGCATTCGTCGTCTGTCACTGCCACCTCTGCATGCATGGCAACAAACACAGAGGCCGTTGCAGCTTGAATCCGAAGCCCTCCGCTACTCGTATGGAGAGGCTGAGCATTCGACATGCCCGCATGCAGTGCAAAATCAGAATGCCTTAGACTCCTTCCCCCCCTCTCCTTTTCATGCATGCATCCCTGCTCTCGAGCTCTCTCTCCGCCTCGCGAAGCAGCTCGTTTATCCCCCCTGCTGTTGCCTCCTCTCGTATTTGTTGCTGCTCCTGATAAAGCAGTCCCAAGGTTACTGCGTACTGAAGGCTCCTTCGAAGAGGAGAAGCTCATATCTGCAAATAGTGCAGTCCAGTCGCCATCTTGGCTGTGCAAACACACGACACCACGCAAGCGACGAAGTGCATGCTTTCCTCTCGCTCTGCCTGCTAGAGACTTGTGCGCCCTCGTCGCCTCCTTTAACGCCTCTTCGTCCAGCCGCGAAGATCGTAGGAGGCCGCTCTCCATTCCCGCCTTCCACCGCACCGGCAGACAGTCTCTGGTGGTGGCTAATTGGACGATGCACAGATGCATCCTTGGGGTCAGAGTGATGCTTCGCCGACGGCGTCAAGCACCAAGAGATGTCAATGCGCCAGTCTACACGGTGTGTGGCGCTCGCAGCAGCGCTTAGCAGGAACGCAATGACTATTTATGCCAAAAATTCTAATCTTTCGATCGCGCCCGTACCGCAGACACCGGATTGAGATAGAGCAAGCCATCACCTGCGGCATAAAGCACACGTCAGAGCGCGTGAAAAGGGGGCAGAGGATCATGATTCCTCCACCAGTCGATTGCCAGAACTGCAAAGCAAAGACTGCGGCGACAACTGCTGCACGGCAGAAAGCAGCCTCTTATAATGACCGACCCAATATATGCCAAAGGCATGATTTTACAAAGTTTAAACAGAGCAGACCAAACGACACATGCGAAAAAAGACGGTGCTAGACGGTATTCCTTCACCCCCTCTCCCGCATACAAAAGCTCTCATCCACTCGTTCACGCAGATGAAGGAAAGAGAGTGAAAGAGAGAGAGAGAAGGCAGAGAGCGAACGCCACGCTCGAGCCTACAGACGCACAACATCAGACATATAGGCATGCTGTTTCTCCGAAACGTACAATTTTCTTGAGGGCAGCGCATGACGCCAGCTCGGTTGATTGAATGGCGGCAGGAGGGATGACGACAGTCCATGCAGCTCATGACTTCTGAAGAAGGCGCCCTCCGCATTTGCACACACAACAAGCCGCTAGCAGGGTGGCTTCGAGGCGCCTTGCCTGCATCTCCGTGCTAAATCGCGAACGGAAAATCTCTGACGGGCACCTGACGGCGAGAGCACGTCTTGCAGGGAAGGAGGAAGAGGAAGGGGGGAGATTAGTGCAGCCTCGGGGAGAGCCTCAGGGAACAACAAGGAGCACGAGAGGAGGCTGGAGTGGCAATCAAGAAAGCCTTTGTATGGGAGGCAGCGTGTCGCGCCTTAACGACGGAGGAAGGGCAAGAAGATGCACGACAGACACGAGGAGGAAGGCAGCAGAGTCGGAGGCTATGAAGGCTAAGAAGCAACAGAATAAACCACGCGGGGGCATGACGCAAGAGCAGAAAGACCAACACACAGACAGGCTTATATTGCCTGGAATACTGCGGCGAGTGATTTTTCCCCCTTTTGCTGCAAACGCCATCTAGAGGGCACACTGCGAGCCGCACGGGTGCCAGGAGTGTCGAAGGGAGGATCGTTGTAGCAGAGGGGGCAGAAGGGGAAGGCTTTGCCTCCTGGATTGACTGAAAGCAGCAGCTCGTAGCCGTCCAGCGGGCACTTGAGCTCCTTGTAGAGCTGTGCATCACACGAACGCATCGAGAGGGTGGAGGCGGCGAAAAGGCACACAGCAAGCTTCATTTCTATGCAGCACGCATGCACCTGCCTGCGAGAATACGCGAGCACGTCACTCCCCTTGAAGCCGACCGACCTCTCTAGCCACCAGTAACGCAAGTCAACGCAAGTGCGTGGAAACTTCTCAATTTCTAGAGGCGAAAACATCCCACGTCATGCCCCCTTCTTCCCCGATTCGTGAGCAGCCGCACGCCAGCGTCTCGCCTCGTCGGAAGCTGCACGCGTGGCTGTTTCACGTCAACACACCTTAATGGCACCAGTCTGTGGGACGTCTAGAGTAACGTCGCAGGTTCTGCAATACAGCCGAAAGGGGCGTCTCGCAATGAAGTTCAAGTAGCGACCACAACGGCCGCATCGGGAGAGGGGGTTGCCTGCGAAGAGAGTGGGGGAGGCAGCAAAACAGCGAGATATGTGCATAAAAGGAACCGCAGCCTTGGGGAGCAAGAGGAGTGGACGGCAAGCGTCGCGTGTGAAGAACACAGACATACATGTCCACACGACGCGCCTCTCGAGAGACAGCGGTAAGGAACATAGCTAGCTAGCTAGCTAGCTAGCTAACTAAGGAGCACGATGCTTGGACAGGCTTCGAGAAAGAAGATTTGAACGTGCGGTGCGTTGTCGATACAGACGAGGGAAGGCAAGGGCATGACAGTATCGCAGCCTCCGCTGAACCTCCTCAGCCCCCTCTATCGGGAGTCGACAGGGAGGCGTTTTTGTCTCCGTAGAGTGTCAAGTAACGGGAATGTTAGAGGTAAGAGACTAGCGGTGCAGCAAAAAGTTTCATTCGAAAAAGTACACGCCAAACCTTACCATGCATAAACAGTAGTCGGGATCATTAGGAATTCTACGTGTTGGCATGAGGTTAAAACGTTGTGTTTCCCTTTAAACTCTTGAGATTATCCCCAACAGGCCTTACCTGTGGCTGAAAGTGCAGTAAATGTCACGCCAAAGAGCGCATCCATCCTTTCAATCTGGGAACAAATGGATACACTCCAAGCTTGAGACAAGAATTTAGGGTGCGTCGCAACGACAGAGGGAGACAAGGGGATTCAAAGATAGCAAATATATGTAGACCGTCGTCAGCAGTGATGACGCCGCAACTCCCGTAAAGCACCGAACAAACGGTTGCAAAAGATACAATTCACAACATCCGCAGAATGCTGGGAAGAGCGAGAGAGACAGAAAGAGAGAGACAGAGACAGAAAGAGACATAGAGAGAGAGAGAGAGACAGAGAGAGACAGAGACAGAGAAAGAAAGACAGAGACAGAGAAAGAAAGACAGAGACAGAGAGAGAGACAGAGGAAAAAACAGAGAAAGACGGAAAAATACAGACAGAAATACAGAGAGAAATACAGAGAGAAAGACAGAGAGAGAAAGACAGAGAGAGAAATACAGAGAGAAACACAGGCATACAGATAAAGCTGGAGAAGGACAGAGAAAGACAGAGAGATAGGGAGAGGAGGAGAGAGCAACAGACAGAGCGAGGTGGAGCAGTGCTGTGCGCAGCGGCTGTAGGTGGCATTTCACGGCTCGACATCCCGTGTCAGAAGAAGAATATGCGCAGGCAGTGAAAGAGAAAAGCGGGCAGCAAATGTGTCTTCCCCCTCCCCTCCTGGCAAGGTAGCTAGAGGGAAGATGCGGAACCATGTGAAGATAGCATCATGGATCAGAAGGGAAGCAGGCAGCCTGCAGGGGGGCGTCAGTCATGGAGGAATGTGAGACACAGTGGGGTATTCTCGCCGAAGGTGCAGGCACAGCGCGCGTCTATTATCCGAAAGGTCTAACGAGAGTAGAAGGTGTCTCGAAATTTCTAGAAAAAAGCGGGGAGAAGGGGGAAGATTGCAGAGAGTCACAGTGGCAGGGGAGGGAGGAGGGTGGGGGTACACTGCGGAAGTGCAAGTGTGTTGCCGCAGAGCGACGGAGTGCTCGATCGGTTGGCACCTTGTTTACAAAATAGGCGAACTTGGCTTTGAAGATGTTGAGTGAATGAAGGACCACTGCCTCGCGGGGAGCCTTCCCTGAGGTGGAAGGAGATGAGCACAGCACAGACTGGAGA
This sequence comes from Cyclospora cayetanensis, assembly GCF_002999335.1. Lineage (NCBI taxonomy): Eukaryota > Apicomplexa > Conoidasida > Eucoccidiorida > Eimeriidae > Cyclospora > Cyclospora cayetanensis. The sequence goes on along the minus strand of NW_020312078.1, from coordinate 79,226 downwards.
AGGGGGTGGAAAGAGGTTGCAGCAGACAAAGAAGGGTAAAGAGAGAGAAAGAGGCTGCAGCAGGCAGAGAAGGGTAGAGAGAGAGAGAGAGGCTGCAGCAGGCAGAGAAGGGTAAAGAATGAGAGAGAGAGGCTGCAGCAGGCAGAGAAGGGTAGAGAATGAGAGAGAGAGGCTGCAGCAGGCAGAGAAGGGTAAAGAATGAGAGAGAGAGGCTGCAGCAGGCAGAGAAGGGTAAAGAATGAGAGAAAGAGGCTGCAGCAGGCAGAGAAGGGTAAAGAATGAGAGAGAGAGGCTGCAGCAGGCAGAGAAGGGTAAAGAGTGAGGGAGAGAGAGAGAGGCTGCAGCAGGATCTGAAGGTGAAAGCGATCGGGGAGCAGAAGTATTCCCCCCGATCGCTTTCAGCGCGTGGAAAAGGAGGAAAAATGAAGGCAGTGGCAAAACGCGCCGCTTTCGGGGTACGGTATGAAAGTGGGAAATAATAGGGTTTATACGCGAGCACGCATCCTTGTTTGTTCCGTGATGTGACTAATACAGGGAGGAGCTGTCTCGGAAGTTGATACATATATATATATATACCCTTCGCAATGACATCTACGAGCTGCTCGATGGAAGCTCTCACGAAAGGCAGCACAAGTTCAGCGTCGATCGCCATGAGTCCGTGGATGAGGCAAATGCCAAGTTTGGTAGGCTCAAGTCGTCTGCCCGAAGTCTGCACACGTGCCAGTCGCAAGAATGTGGAGGAAAAACGAAAGGCAACGATTCTCAGAGGACCGTGAAGCGGAAGCGTCAAGGCTTCAAAAAGAGCAGTTAGGAAGCACAGATGCAACGGCGAGAGCGGCAGCTCGCTTGTAGGGAGGAAGAAGGAGATGCACATGCACGTTGACGTTCACGGGGATGCAGCGAGCGAAGAGGCCAGATAAAAAGACATTAAGGGGTGCAACACAGAGTAAAGGCAGGAGCGGGAGGTGTCTGAACAGCCGAGAAAGGGTCGTGGCTGTGCGCGAGGTGCACAGAGAGGAGCCAGGGAATGAGAATGCTCGCGAGACGTGGTGACGATATAGTGGCGAGAAGTTGGAGTATTAAGGAAGGGTGGAATAATAGCGCTGGTAGGCAGCAGGAAGAGAGCCAATCTTTGTGTGCTTCATACGCACGAGAGACACATAATTCCGTTCACAAATGTTGTTGATATGCGTTGCCATGGAGGCGTCTGTGCCAATGCGATGCTTCTCGAGGAGACTCAAGAGGTCAGACTCGGAGAGGTAAGACGGCGGGGATGTCATGCGATCCTGAGAGGCAGCCAAAGCACGTGATATGCAGCAGCCGTCATATGTGAGGTGTGAGTGTTTGTATGTGTTTATATGTGTGTCTGTGTTTATGTGTGTGTGTATTTGTGTATGCCATTGTGTGTGTATCTGTGTGTGAGTATTTGTGTATGCAATTATGTGTGTGTGTTTATGTGTGTGAGTATTTGTGTGTGAGTATTTGTGTGTGTGTATTTGTGCATGCAATTGTTTGTGTGTGTATATGTGTATGCAATTATGTGTGTATGTGTGTGTGGATTTGTGCATGCAGTTGTGTGTGTATATGTGTGTGTGCAGGGTGTAAGTACAGCCCCTTCCCAGAAGGCGCCAGGCACACAGCATGCCAGCGCTAGCCATACAGCGAGAGGCTAGGACTGGAAGGGAGGGAAGGCAAGCCGAACAGCACATATATCTACATATATCTACATCTACATGTATACATTATATATGGCGAGAAGCACCGCATGCGACAGCCACAGCAGCCGCCATGGGAGGGGGTGGAATTACGCGGGAAAACGCAGGAACCCCTACGCAGCAAAGGCTGACAAAGAAAAGAGGAAACCAGGCGGATGTTCGCATGCATGGAAAAAAAGCCCCAATTTCCCCATGCATGCGGACATCTCGCAGGTCTCCGCACGAGGTTCCTGTGGGGTGGTAACACAGAAGGCACGCGCGCGGGGGATCGTGCAATTTGGTGGGAAGAGAAGCCTTCCGCATTTGAGGAAAACAGGATAGGGGGAGGCGACAAGAAACTAAGAAGCGCTTTCGGTTAGGCACGCTGTATGTACGCGGATGGCAGAGTGTCTGTGTATGTGTGTGTCTGTATGTGTGTGTGTGTCTGTGTATGTGTGTGTCTGTGTGTGTCTGTGTCTGTGTGCGTCTGTGTGTGTGTCTGTGTATGTGTGCGTCTGCGTGTGTGTCTGTATGTATCTGTGTGTGTCTGCGTGTGTGTGTGTCTGTCTGTATGTCTGTGTGTCGCAACGTTGGCGACTGTTGCCAGGAAGGGCACGGCTGCTTTGCGTTGAGGGGTGGGCTTGGAAAGCGGCGTGGCTCTCGTGAAGCCTCCCTCGTGCAGGATCAGAACAAAGCCTCAACGTACAACGATGGAGACTCCTTGAACCAGCAATTCATCGCCAGGCTTGAGGTTTGGAAGGGTCGTGTCTCTCAGCTCGCTCTCTCGAAGGACAGCAGTGAAGCCTGGATCGATGCAGACGCGCGCCGAGGTGGTGAAACTTTCGCCATTGATGGCGAGAGTAAGCGTTTGCTTCTTGAATTTGCAGTTTCCGGAGACTGTCGCCAAGAAGGTCCTCGCGACGAGCTCGTACATGCGCCATGCATCACCCCCCCCGATTTCGTTCTCAGTGACACTGCGGACGGGGGTGATCGGGGGATGGTCACCAGCGTCCATGCCAGAGCGTGGCTTGGCAATTCCGCGCTGCGAAGAGGAGGCAGAAGGGAGCAGACAGAGAAGGAGAGAGGGAGGGATATGGAGGAGAAAGGAGACGACGCTATAGGAGAGTGTGCCTCGAGGAAAGCATTTTTCCTCCTCCGGAGACACCAACGAGAAGACGCACGACAGCGCGGGAGTACAGGGGGAAAAAAAACGAGAGCGAATTGTGAGTGGTGAGGACAGACCATGTGAGCACACGCGGAAACAGATGCCGGCGGGAGAGAGAGAGAAAAAAAAAATTCAAGGAGCCTCAGCCGCAGGCACACAGGCGCGATTGTTGCAGGCACAAGCATCACGAGAGATTAGAGTGTGGAAGGCTGCCGGCAGAAGGCAGATGGCAAAAGCAGAAGCAGCTGCCCGCAATTTCGGCTGCGTCTCCTCGACTACAGCGCCAGCAAGCAGAACGCTGCGGAGACAACCCCACGAGAGTACTTTTTCACGACAGCGCGCGTGCGAACCAGCACGGCAAATCACAGCGGCTTGATCAGAAGGAGTCACGGGAAACGCGGCTTTGTCTTACGGCAAGGATCTGCTGCGCATGCATGCCCCAATATGCATTCGTCGTCTGCGCTTGCACGGCACCTTGAAGGTCGAAGGAGGGTGGGTAACAACAAGTCTCAGTTCGCGGGTATGTAATATACCCCCCAAGATAGAGGCGCTCTGCGATCTGTCGGAAACGGCACAGCGAGCCGCAGGCTTTGTGTGGCAGTCAGCGCAGACACTGGTCGGCGAAGGGCAGATCCGAGCTGGCAAACAAAGGAACACGCGAGGGAGGAGACGAGGAAAGCCGCGAGGCGGCGGTAGCCTCAAGCCAAAGGCGCCATACAGGCGTTCACGCCACACGGCTTGTGCTGCGCGGTACAGGTTGCTACGCGAAAACAGCGGCAGCAGCATGTGCTGCTGTTGCTGCTTCGTGTTGCAGCGAAAGGAAGCAGACACACAGCCGGGCAGACTCCGACAGCTGCAGGAGCTGAACGTGCAGCTGAAGACACACGTCAAGGCAGCCTCACAAAGGCATACCTGCATCGCGTGGTGTGGACCAATGCCAAGACGCTGACTCGCTGCCTTCAGGAGAGAGACGGTGTTCAGAGCTTGCGGCATTGCGAGAACCTCCTCCGATTGCTTGGCTGCTGTCACGACTGCCACACGTCCACAGCTCACCTGCATGACACAGGAGATGAAAGGAACTGCACAAGTGCAGAGAGGCGGCAAACGAGCAAAAGGGAAACGAGGATAATACGCAGAGCCACACACTCGGTACCAGCTACTGCGCAGCAGCGCAAGCCTCTGATTGATCGACAGACACACAACAGGGGCACGCACCGAAAACTTGGCATTCATGGAGGCGTCAAATTCCTCTTGTGCAAATAACATGCACATCCGACGCGGAAACACATGTGCAGCGCGAAGGACGACAGACACCGACGGACAGACAGACAGCGCGGCAGATATACATACACATTCACATACATGGCATGCAGATACAAATAGATGACATGCAGATACAAATACGTACATACGTACATGCGCACAGACATGCAGAGATACAAAACATACATACATACAGATACACAACACATACAGAGATACAACTGCACATACATGCAGATACACAACACATACAGAGATACAAATACACATGCCTGCACATATACAGATACAAAAATACACACATACAGGTACACAACACATACAGACATGCACACAAACATAGGGATACAAATACAAATACATGCACATATACCGATACAAATACAAATACATGCACATACACCGATACAAATGCACATACATGCACATATACAGATACAAAAAAACACATACCCGCACATATACAGATACAAAAATGCACATACATGCCCATATACAGATACGATAGTAGTACACATACAGATACACAAACACGCAAATACATACATACAGATGCACAAACTACACACATTTATACATACAGCTGAGCAGAGGTGGATTGTGGCAAGAAAATCACAGCAGGTGTACTGTGTAGGCAGCCAGGCAATGAGGGTGTCTGTAGCGGCAGTAGAAAGGCTCAGGCATGCAGGGATCTATGGAGAGAAGAATGAGTGGGAGATACGTCTGGAGAGGGCAGTGAAAGGTCAAGCAAACGGTAGCTGTGAGGCATAAGCGATGGCAATCCCTGCATGTGGCCTCTTCCCAGGGGGACGTTTTTGAGGACTACCGTACAATTGCGTGAAACGTTTGAGCAACAACCCGATCAAACACTTGACCTCTTGCCCATTCCAAGGAGAGCTCTTGTTCACCAACGCGCACCAGCGGCTTGATCTGCATGCGCACCAAGGCGGGCAGGCAGTCATGCACGCATGGAGGTGAGTTCGTTCAGGAGAGCGTGCGGAAGGGCAGCGTTGGGAAGAGGCAGTAAGAACAGCATGAGAAGTCGAAAAAAAGCACGTGCACGCAAATCGGGCGTGTGGCCGCCGTCTGTTGAACACTGTAGCGCCGCTGCTGGTGCTGCATGCGCAGAAATTGAGGCATTTTTGTGGAAGAAGCGGCGCTAAAAAAGGGACGCAAAGCGTTCTTCAGGGGCAGGAAGCAGCTCCAGTTCGCACGGGGGGAGGGGTGGTTGTTGTTGTGGTTGTGGTTGTGGTTGTGGTTGTGGTTGTGGTTGTGGTTGTGGTTGTGGTTGTGGTTGTGGTTGGGGTTGTGGTTGTGGTTGTGGTTGTGGTTGTGGTTGTGGTTGTGGTTGTGGTTGTGGTTGTGGTTGTGGTTGTGGTTGTGGTGTTTGTGGTGGTGGTGTTTGTGGTGGTGGTGGTGTGGCAGGCAGTAACAGCGGCTGACACACCTGATAGTACTCTTCAGGTTTGAATGCTTGAATGGCATCGCTTCTCTGGACACACAATTGGAGTGTCGGTGTCTGACAGGGTCCATACGAAATGAGAGAGGAATCGAGGTCTCCGTATTTTCCCTGCGGAAAAGCAGCATGCGAAGAGAACACGAAAAAGCACTTGGGTGCAATAATTCATGCGGCGGAGAGGGCTGGTGGAGAGGGAAGGAGGATCAAGAGCTATATATACATCCAAGAGCCACAGAGAGACACGCAGAGACTCGGAGGCTGTGTGCCGAGGCAAGAGGCGAAAAGCGGTGCGGCAAAGCTGTCTCAAGCTCCAGACAGGCAAGAAGCGCAGCGCGCATCCGCGAAAAACGTCAAAATCACCGACGTGGCCGCATAGACAGCGCCTCAGTTCATCAAAAAAACACCCCCCCCCGCATCCGTGCGTGCGTTTTTCACACAGAAACGCCAGAGCAACGGGCTGTAGGACACTGGTCGGCTACTACATACACTGCAAAGGCGAGCTGCCTCGGCCGTAGAGGGTGCGTCTGAGAGAAACGCGGCTATATAGATTTATGCAAGGAGGCAGCAACGAAACACAATCGCGACATGCGCTCAGGAATAGGCGGAAAAAGACACCTGAAAGTGTTTCGTCTGAAAGCGCGTGAAGGCCACGCCGATCTTGAGATCTAATTCTTGTCGAGCGTCCACCGCGTCGCTCTCGTCTTTGTTCGGAGTGCCTAGTGACTTAAGGGCTCTAAGGCACAGAAAAGAGGGAGGGAGAAGGGGAAGGCGGGGTAGGGGAAGGGCGGAGGCAGATTAGGAGGAGCATGATCATGCAGAGTGAACACGCAAAGCTTTCTTATCAAGGTGCCTGCAGACTGGCAGTGCAGGAGGGAGGCCACACACCACACCACCCATGCGCGAGAAAAACAGGGGGAACAACACATTGAGAGGGGGCGAAGAAGGATGCCAGGAGTTGTCTAGACTAGTCCGTAGCAAACACCGCAAAGAATTCAGACCAATACACACCTTTGAACATCTGCAGGCGCTAGAGCGGAGAAGTGCGCCCTCCATATCTGCAGCAATAGCAGCAATAGCAACAGCAACAATAGCAACAGCAACAATAGCAGCAAAAAGAGCCTCGAAATTCGCAGCAGAGCACGCGGCAAAGAAAAAGACGCACGTCAACACCGCCACAAGCAACAAACTCCCTCTCTCCACAATACAGACAGATCCAGCAGAATCACAACACCCCTCCCGAGCAAATCGTTAGAGCGCGTGCCCCCACCAGCCGCATCCAGCGCAACGCCAGCATCTCAAAGCTACCGACCTGTTGCTTGCCAATGTTCTTGACGAGGCACGACTTCACAATATTGATGACTTCAAAGCATATATTCTCTCCCTCTCTGTCACAATCCAGCCACAATACGAGGTGCGCGCAGCCTTTCGCCTCCTCCTGCAGGTGCCGCGGCAAGCGATGCTTTGGCTGCGCTTCCGTCTTCACCACGGGGGCGTCAAACAGCTCCAAAGGATCAACGCGTTGCTGCGCGAAAAAGCCACAAAGTGCAGCATAAGCACACATAGGCTCGCTGGCTCCAAGGCCTACACTGCGCTGATGCATTCTTCTCCCCCTCCCCCCCCCTCCCCCATTCCTTCTGCCCAGAAACACACAGCTCTCCGGCAAAGACAGCCTGCTCAGAGAAGAGAGAAAGAGGTGAGAGCACTCAGAAAACGAGGTGAGAAACCTCCTAGCCATCTACGCGGATACGCCTTGCCCGCATACGTTTCGCAGCCTTGTAGCGTGTTGAACAAGGCTAGCTAAAGCTGTTATGGGCAGGCCCTTTTCCCCGAATAAACGCCTTGTCTACCACGCCTCTACTAAGGGGTGGAAGCGGAGGTTGCATGCGGCATTTTTCTCGCGGTTACACGTCAACTGGGGATGCGCGGGTGTCTGGCTATCGGAGAGCACCGCTAGAGGCGCAAAAGCCTCCAAACTTACCCAGTCATTGAACGCTGGAGGAAATTCTGTTTGGTAAATGTGGCCCTGCGGCAAAGAGAAAGCGGAAAAAGCGGCAGCGAAAACACAAACATGCAGATAAACAGGCAGGGAGGGAGGACGTCGTGGCACTCAGTCGTCTGCAGCTTCGGCTGCTGCTCTCTGGCAGCGGAAAGCGTGTCGCTGGTAAGAAGCGGGGAGCTGCTTTTCAGGGGCAAATGCGCAGAATACGCACTGCAGTGGACGTAACCTTGAAGAGAACCGCTGCAGCCGCGAAAGGCGCGCATACACATACAAACGCATGCACATACACGAAAAGTAGGCGGCTGTACGGGGAGAGAAGCGCTTCCGCATCAAGCGCAGCAAAGCAGCACTCCCTTAGCGAGGGGACGATTGCAGCATCATTAAGACGCAGCCAGTATCAGGCGTAGAAGCACGCAGCAGAACAACACCATGAGCAGCGGCCATAAGATCGGTGGGAAAGCGCCACATTCGGATGCACCAGCACAGGCTCAGGAGAAAATACGCATACGAACAACGGCCTGCCTGCATCTACCATGAGTGCAACAGTAGCAGCTGCAATTCTACAGCCCCCCACGTTCGCCCGCGAAGTTTCCCCGAAATTCCCAAACACTCGTTACGGGCGATATCTGCAACAAACACCACCAAAAAGGCGCTCCTGAGGATGTAAAATGTTCGAGGAGGATATGCGTCCTTGCTGCAAGAGGAGAGCATCCGTTCAGAACTGTCGGCAACATCATTCGATGCAGCGGAGACAGCACAAAACGCTGCTACTGGAGCTGCAGGGGGGTCGCAACAGCAGCTTTTAAGGCATCCATGGCAGCGATAAGCACAGCAGCAGCAACACGAGCAGTGCCAGCCGCAAAGATGTGTCGAGGACACACTCCTTTCCTTTTCGTGTAGTTGTTGTTGGACAAGATGCTCGCCAGCGTCTCCGCAATGGAAGGCTTCTCTGCCACCATTAAAACGGCAAGTTCGCCGCCTTTAGGTGCCATCTCTGTGCTGCTGCTGCTGTGACTGCTGCTCTTCAGAGTGTTGCTACTGCCCTTCACAGGGAGGGTTGCTGCCTCTCTCGCCAACCCAGCCCACGCGCATGGTCAGTCTGCACTCCTGGAAGTGCAGCGGCAGTGGTGGATGCAGCAGGAAGAGGAGTTGCGCTCGGATAATGTTGAGGAGGAAGACTGCCTTCTGGGGTTCTTCCTGCTATTGCGGCCAGGCCTTGCCTGGAATCACAAAGACTACACGCTTCCGCGTTTTCACCAAGACTTTTCATGAAAACACAGCACACTGAGACAGTACAATCATGAAATCAGTGTTGGGCAGTCCGGCACGCGCACATTCCTCATGAGGGACCCCCCGCTTCGGCGGCTTCTACTGGGGGTTCAAGAGGCACAGCTGACGGGCAGAACCGGTAGAAATTCAGCGTTTTAATGGAGTCTTCGCGGGCGTTTTACTAATTTGTGGCGCGTTCTTTGTTCCTTTTTCGTTCATTAGTTGTTCGCCGAAAAACTAAGGGCCCCTCAACTAGCTGCACCCCGTGTTGTGCCGCCGATACTCGTACAGGCGCACTGTTTGCACAACACAAATACGTGAGGCAGCAGTGTCATGGCTTCCTACTCCTAGAGCCCGTCCAGCATGCAGGAATGCTGCAAGCGGGGGTGTTCTTGCCCCTCTCACCCCGTGGATTCTTCTTTGTAGAGGCTGCTTAGGCACCCCATGTACGGCGCTTAGGCTCCTTGACCCTGGCATTTCAGAAACTCATAGAAAGCGCTTCCCTTCAAAACATGAACCACCAAAGGACAAACTTGGCAAAGGCCTAGCCAGTGATTTTCCTGTCTGTGCACTGCCACGTAGGTGTCTTGGCGCGTGCGTGCGCCATGCATTCCTTGTTAGCTCGAGTACACGTGCATTTGCATGGCGAGTAGCCCGCAGCTGGAGCTGTCGATAGCTAGAGCTAGTCAGCGAGCTGACAGAATGGCAGACAGGGGTCACTTCCATTTCTCCGTTCCCAAGTCAATGGCTTAGCAACTCTGCCCCTCAGCCCTCACCGGACTCGATCGGCTCCGCATGATTACACAGGGGTACCAAAAGCTCTCACCCTTGCTTGCATGGCAGGCCACAAAAACACCGACCCTCCACGTGACCCCTGAACGCGTAACCAGCTTCCAACAGGTTGCAGCAGCGCTGCAGAGTCACAAGCTGTTGCCTCTGTTGGCACTAAAAGATCCGTTTGCTTTGAAAGAGCGCATACTTGCTGGCACTTGAAACCGTTCTTGCTTTATCGCGCTCTTCCTCTATAGACGCAGCAGAGGTCGCCGGTAGCAGGCTGAGCCACTCTTCGGCATCTCCCACTACACTGGTTATGTTGAAATAACAATTATGCACGGAACTGACAAATTGATTTGTCTGTTGGTATAGCTGGTGATTTTGAAATGAGTGTTAGTTCCATTCAAGAAGACGCGATCTTCAGCGCGTGGGGGCTAAATACCGTATTCAAGTAGCACACAAGCACATGCTTGGAGTGCATAGAGGGTGCACTAATGTGGGTGACAGGAAAACGGAAGGCGAGCGTTCTAGGATGACGCCTTCCTCAACCTTCGATTAAATTCGTCTCGAGTCCGGGATTAAGAGGCATCAGAGAAGATGCAAATTCTTTTGCAAATACGACACTCAATAACTGCCTGTCAAGGTTTTACTAAGCTTGGAGAAATATGTATATATATATCTACATATATATATATATATCCATCTGAAAATATTTAGAGGAGTAGAACGCCTCCTGTTGCTCTCCTCTCACGCATCCTCCTACAATTCAGTATTCCTGACCTGTAGTTGCCCTGCGCTCGTTTGGATTCCTTATTGAGTCGTTTCACTGACTTCGCGCGATCTCTATATCCATCACCTCTTTCTGGTTTCCCATGCCTCCGTTTCTTGGTTTGCTATGCAACCGAGCGACGGACCGCGTTTTTCTGTTCCCCCACCGCGCCGACGTTGGGCTCCCACCCCTGGCGCCCTCCTCTCTCCACTTTATCGTAATTCCACGTCCTTCTGTCTCCATCCGACTTTCCACCAACCCCATAAACACCGTGCATGCGTTGACATGACAGAAAAACTGCTTTAAACGTTGATAGGGCTGCCAACGCTTCCGAGTGCGGAGTGCGTCGTGTTGAACGGTTGAACAACTCCTACATGAGAAGTACACACAGAAAACTCTCGGCAAGCAAAGCCTATGCAGTGAGGACAGCACAGAACACTGCTCGCTGAGAACGCAACAGCAGGAGCAACAAGATGAGCATCAGCTTCTGCACCTCCTAGGCTTGCTGCTGCTCTGGCTCCAGTTCCTGTTTCCGTGCCACGCAGCGGGCGACACCACGTCTGAGAGTCGGTGGCCTCTCAGATTGGCGCGTTGAGAGCTGACACGTCGACGCCACTGTGATTATAAGTATACATATATATATATATATATATATATTTATGAGGCCTTCGTAGAAAAGATACCCTACTCGTCTTCATAAAATTGCAAAGCGTTTCTCAGAAGAAGTTTACCCTTCCCCTGCCCGCGCGCTCCTCAGAGTTCCCGAGAAGAGAGGCCCAGCGTTACAGCTAGCATCTGTGTACCTGCGCACACCCTCTATGCATGCACAGCCGCTTGCGCATAGTATAGCAGAGCATGCACGCACTTAACGTTCCGCCTTCGAGTATCGCGTATTTGCAGCACTCGGCAGTAACTGTGGTGTCCTCCTAGACAAAAGGCTTTGCGAATGCTTCGCGTATTCCTTGCTAAATATGCTTGGTCTAGGAGGATGGTATCTAGGTTTTTGCCATCCCGCTACAGCCACAACAACCGTGATGGCAAGGTCTATGAGATCTACAGATTTCGGCTACGCGCTAACCAGTGCCCTGCAAAACTAAGGCCTACTTGTCAATTTCGTTAAACGCCATGCACTGTTGCACAACACCAAACTGTGTTTCTGCTTCTGCGCTTTAGGATGTACGGCTCGAAAACAGCCCTTGCATGGGGGATGCCGATACATACAGACACCTTTGAGCACACCGTCAAAAGGATAAAAAAGCAAGAGGAAAGACACCCACATGCGAAGGAAGCTCTGGTTGCCCATCTGTGCTTCGACGTCCAGCTGTTTGTAGAGGCACCACTTGAAGATCTTCGAAAGACCTGAGAGATTTCCTAAAGAGAGCTTGCTCTCGACCGCGAAAAGCGGCGTACAAATTAATTGAGCACCGAGGACGGAGAAAACGGGAGACACGCGTAGACCCCTTTTGCAGGAACGAAATTCCCCGATGCAAAACATATCCGCAACGTGTGCAAGAATGGGAATGAGAAGAGCACTTCAGCAGCAACACGCGCCTCCGCTGGTGCATAGAGCCAAGGGTAGAGCGCTCCGCAAGGCGGCTACGTAAGCCCGCATGCATGCGCGTGCACGCCTTCACGCGTCGCGCTGGTCGTAGGATATGCCGCGAACCAGTCCCAAGCCAAACGCCACGGAACGCGCTCAGTCAGACAAAGAATGCATTCGCACAGCTGCGCAGGCGCAATAACAATGCGCAATGCGAGCATGCACGTACTGCAACCTGTACTTCGAGAAATACGTGGGGCAAAAGAAAGTCGGTTTGGTATTTAGTTCTCAGGCGCTCTATCGGGCTCCAGCGGCACTTCGAAACCATCTAAATGCATGCGGTCAAAGGCCACCCAGTCTTTGGCTTTCCTAAAAAGCTCCAAGCTCTCCGCCTCTCGGCTGCCTGGCTCCGGCTCTGCGCCATACTCCCAGCGCGCGAGGAGAGGCAGCGACACGAGAATACTGTCTGATCTGCTGCCCGGAAGGGAAAAGCCGAATTTCGTGCCCCTATCGTACACCAGATTGAATTCCACATACCGCCCCCTGCGCAGGAGCTGCCAGCGGCGTTCAGCCTCCGTGAAGGGAGACTGGCACCGCTTTTCGACGATAGGGAGGTACAGCGGGGCGAACGCGTTTAGAGCCTCACAGCAGAACGCCTTGATGTCGTGCATGCGCGTCATCCCCTCGTTCAAATCGTCGAAAAAGATGCCCCCCACGCCGCGCGCCTCCCGCCTGTGCGCAAGGCGGAAGTAATAGTCACACCACACCTTGAATCGGGGATAGTAGGCCACGTCGAACCGATCGCACACCGCTTTGAGCGCCGCATGAAAAGCCACACAGTCCTCCTCGATCACGTAGGCGGGCGACAAATCGACCCCCCCCCCGAACCACCACAGGATGCTCTTCCCGCTCCTGAACAACTGAAACATGCGGAAATTCGCGTGCGACGTAGGCGCCATGGGATTATCCGGATGTATCACCAACGACAGTCCTGCTGCAAAAAAGGTGAAGGGAGACTCCGCAGTCTCCTCCCCCGCAGCTGCAGGGTGCTCCGCCAAATCCTCGTCCTCCAGAACCCCCTCCAGGAGGTTCCTTCGCCCCCTCACACACATGTTCTTGACTGCCGAGAGAGGCAGACGGCCTTGCACGGAGCTTACGTTCACGCCAGCCTTCCCAAACACGACTCCATCTTGCAGCACGCGACTCACCCCCCCCCCCTGGTTAGGACCACGTTCCCACCGCGTGCTTTGAAACGTTTTTGCTCGTGCAGAACCAGAGCCAATCTTCGCCTCCAGAGCCTCGACACCCCTGCAGATTGCGTCCTGAGCTTCGAACAAGGACGCAACCCACGCCTCGCGGAAAGGCGCGTCAGGATGCGTTTTCGTATCGGCCTGAAGGCAACAGAGCGCAGAAGGGAGAAGGGGAAGGGGAGGCGTAGGTAGGCACGCGGCACACGCGTTCTACTGATCGCTTCCCCTTACTACAAAACACTGGCGAAAAGGCTGAACGGCCGGAAACCCGCCTCGAAACGCCAGCGCTGTACGTGACGTGCAAGCGGAAGTAGCAAAAGGAAAGAACTGCGCACGCAGAAGCGGATACTTTTCCGCACAAGGAGCAGATGCATATGGCTATGTATACAGAGGCGCGCGTCGCACAGCGTGCACTGCACGCATGGAGCGCAGTCTTGGCGCAAAAGAAGGGAGTGCATGGCTTCCCCACTCCCCTCCCCGCCTTGAGAGAGGCCCTCATGCGGCTTTGCACCCCAGTACAAACACACTCAGCTCTACTAGCAGGAAGCAGAAGGCAGCAAGAGGCTCCTGTGCAGTTCTTCCCGCTGCCTTGTCGGGGTGGAGCATGGAAGGTCACACAACGGGCACTGGGCAGGACCGCAGAGAAGAGAGCAACATGGAGCGCTGCCTCGATGTCGGCGCGTGGGAAGGCGCACAAAATGGAGAGCTAGATCGAATGGTAATGCCCGTACCGCGTCCGTCATTTGAATTTAATGGCCTTCGAGCTGCTTGAAGAGTCAACGAATCCTGCAAAACTGAGTGAACGGGTTCGTGCAATCCTTGGAGAGCACGACGACGTTTGCGCTCAACACCCTGGAATAGCATATCGCACGAAGACACCAAGTATTGACGCAAGGAACGCTTTGACAAGCGTTAACCTGGCCGTTCAGGTCTAGCGTCTGACCTCGAAAACAAGGAAATCCTCACGAACACACCTCGACCCCACGGCACGGGCTTTTAGCTGAGACACTCGAGACGGCTTGATGAGCTACAGTCTCCCCAAACTATCTGGATCCGGGGTAAAAGGGGCCTATTGAAGCAAGAAAGGGGATAAAGGACGACCCACGCACGTTCGAAACGCTTCATACCATTGACCATGTGGAGTTCGAATCGGGCTGGACAGACACCTAAAAGCCTAGGCCCACACGGAAGCAGCGGATTACGCGCAGTTTTTTTCAGTGTTTTGTTCACACACATACACAACAATGTCGCAGCTGCATTTAAAAATACTTTTGCCTGAATTCCCGGCTCTACGAACAATTTTACAAGAGATCGCACGGACTAGTGGATGCTGTCGCACCTCCGCCCACATCATGCGCGCATCAGGGAGAAGAGAACGGAAAGGGAGCTGGTGGCAGCTCCGCAGAGAACCCGTCTTTGCAAGTCTTGTCGCATTTCTGTCAATAAAGCTAGGAACAACTTTGGGCGGGGGAGAGGGAACGAGTTTTTACGCCGTTTTTTGCGGGGGATCTAGACTTCCTCCAGATTTGAATCAGATACATGTTCCGAAGGGAGGGATGCTTGCTCTATTGGGGCAGAGCAAGCCTCTCGAATGGGGTAATTGAACACGCACAAATAGCTAGTTCGACCACTCCCAATGGTTCAAGGGTTTGCCTTTGAGGGTTGGGATAGCGCAGTAGACGCGTATACTCGCAAAAGTGATCTTCCCTCGGGGGGCTGTTAACGCTGGGCGACCTAGGGAGGCGCATAGCGCTTAGATCTCGTTTCTTGACGCTCCCTTGCGCATTCAGCTAGCTAGCTCCTAATAGCAAAACCACGACTGGCTGTGCGTATGTGCACCCGTAGTGGCCATTAGCTGGACGGTGCAGTTGGCACATGCGATTTTTTGGTTGCAAATAGACGCTTACATGGTTTCGAGAACCCGAGACGCGAAACTTTCGGCACCCCATGACTGGGTGTACTCCGAACGCAGCACAAACAACCAGCAACATAGGGTGGCTCTTAAGATGCCCCATTAGCCTACGTGTGCCAGCTCGTTACACGTGATCGCGAGATCCCAGAAAATTTCCTATGCTGGAAGGCTCGCACGAGAAACTGCGCTGGTCAGAGTGCAGCGGCATAGGACCAGCCATCTGCTACAGCGTTCGTCATGCGTCTTTTTTGTATCCCCGTGTTCTCGAGGGCTAGGCTGGCAATACGGCGTGCGGCCGTGTGCTGGGAAGCGAACTCAGAAAATATCCATCAGAGCGCCTGCTGCATCTCCCTCCCCATTGAAATCTACATTATCTGCCTCGCCCCCTAAGTCAGCTCCAAGCGCAGCCTCAGCCTCGCCCTCTAAAGTCAGACTCCTCAGCAGTGCGTCCCTGTAGCGGCAGTGCAGCATATGTGCATGCTCCTCCTCCAGCCGCTCGACGGAGGCAGCGACTTGCCTGATTTGCTCCCGAAGAGCAGCGAGAAGAGATTCAGCTTTTCGCACCTTGCGCGCTTCCTCCTGCGCCGCCTTAGAGAACGACATACGCATGCACTCGCCCCATGCAGTTACGAGAGAAGTCGGAGCCCAACTCCTGACCAACCCGTATGGAGAAACTCTTTTGAAAAATCGCATGCATGCGCCCCCTCCAAGTGGCGCTGTGCAGGAGGCAGGGGCTTTGAATCGGAGAGATGGTCTCCCCATACACCGCGTTCCTAGGAAGGCACCGAAAGCTACAAGTGCGTTCCCCCTACCTCGAGTAGACTCTTAGCCTCTTCTTCGTTCCCGCCCGAGACTTTGCTGATTTCCGCAGTAGCCGCCAAGGCGTCAGACACCGCTGCCGCGATCGCTGCAGCGTCAGCGCCTGCTGCTGTCCATACACGCCAATCCACAGCAGGAAGAGCAGTGCCGCGTATTTCCCCTAAGGCTGCTGCTTGTAGTCTCTCAGCTCCAGAAACAACACGTCGGAGTTCATCCGCGGCAGACACGTCCAGCAGCGAAGATGCGCAAGCCTGCAGCAACTGCTGCTCGCGCTGCCGCAGGAGGCACAGCCACGGAGAGAGCAGCTGAACCTCCGTGGCAACAAACATTTCCACGAGGGCAGACAGCTGAGCAACCTGCTGCAGCTCCGACAGCCGCAACAACAACTGCTGCATCCATCTTTCGAAATCTCTGCAGGAGCCGAGATGCAACGCACACAATATCTGCGGAAACAAAACAGACACACCCGCTGTCTCCTTGGCATCTGCAACCAGCCACTACACACTTGGCCTTCCGTCAGCCTTCCACTTCTGAAACGAAGAGACAAAGTCTCTGCCAACTTAGTGATACACCCGCCTGTTGGGCAGCCGTCTGCATGCCTCACAGCCTTCCTCACGTTTGCGCGGGAAAGGGCGGTATTAGAGCGCAGCAACAGCAAATAGCCAATGGCGGCACTCGACTTCCTAGGATTTCGGTGCTTACCTGGTGGTGCAGGTGCTGTACGGATTGCCGTGTCGAAGAGCAACTCTGTGCCCTCTGCAGCGACAGAATCGGCTCCTGCGGCTGTTGTTGTTGGAGGAGAGGGTGCTGCTGCTGCCGTGACTGCTGCTGCTGCCGTGGGCTGTTTGCAGCCGCAGTCTCTGTCAGAAAGCCTTGTTCTGATGGCTTCAGAAAACTTCCCTTCGCGTAATAGCGGCGAATGAGGCTCAAACCCCTGGCGCGACGGAGGGCAGAAACGCTATTGGGTGTCAAGCCCAAAGAGGCGAGCAGGAAGCGATGCGCAAGCTTAATCAGGAAGCTCTTGCTGCTGCTGCTGCTGCTGCTGCTGCTGTTGCTCCAAAAGCTGTTGCAGCAGGCATCTTGCAGAGCTGGAATCCGACGTTGAATCCTCTCTAAGAGGCTTTCTTCCGCTTCGTCACTGCGCACCGTGGTTCGTTCGTCAACCCTGCATCCAGTGCTGCCGCTGCTGCTGCCACTGTTCGCTTCTTCCGCAGATGTGCGCGTGTCGGAGGGTGTCGCCGCAGCAGCCACGCCGTCTTCTCCCCCAGGCGCCGCCAGCTGCTGTCTGTGCTGCTGCTCTAAATTTTCCCAGGAAATGAGGGAAAAGAAATCCGACGTCGCGAAGTCTAGGTCGTCAATCCGCCTAAAGGGTTCAGCCGCATACGGGAGAGTGTCTGTACACTGGGTGCTGCTGCAGCAGGGGCGAAGGCGACATGCGAAGATTCTTCCGGATTGCATGGCTATCAGCAGGATCAAGAAGGCTGGTGCAGCAGCCGAGGGAGTCAGACGATGCAGCAGCGCTGAAAGCCTCCCTTGATCCCCTTCCCCAACGGCAGCTGCTGCGCTGTCTGCCGAGGCGTCGACTTCTGCTGCAGCAGCCTCAGCCGCCGTCTGGCCGCATGCATGCGCTGCTGCTCGCGAGCCAGTTGCTCCTGGGGAAGCAAAGAGCTGCTGCAGCGATCCTCTGCCGCGAAGCAGCTCTACCCAGATCACCGCGTCTGTGGTGTCTTGCCTCGCGTTCTGAGGCTTCCCCCGCATGCAGCCGCCGCACAAACTTCGCAGGGGTACCACAAATTGAGGCATCCACGACGCATCCCACGCTGCAGCAGCGGTGACATCAAGGAGCTGCTGCTGCTGCCCTTGCTGCTGCCCTTGCTGCCGCCCTTGCTGCTGCACTTGCTGCTGCACTTGCTGCTGCACTTGCTGCATTTCTCCCTGAGGATGCGGAGGCAGGAGAGAGCCTAAGGAGAGGCCAAAGAGCTCCGCGTGAGTTGTCAGCAGCAGCAGCAGCAGCGGCGCTCGCGAGGTCGACTGTCTCGACAGCCCAGTGTGCTCCTCCTTTTGCCGCTGGGAAGCATTATCGCGGAGGAGCGTAAATGCCATTGCTGAGATTCTGCAGTTGCGCAATCCTCCTCCAAGCGTCGGGAGGGAAAGAGGCAACCCAGAGGACAAACACACGAGATGCAGCAGCTGCTCCCCTTGCATGCAACCGCTGTCATTCTCACCGCGTCTGCTGCGATCTCTGCGCGACACAGCGACTGCTACTACCCCTGCATCTGCATTCACAGACATGAGCGACACATCAGTCCCAGCGCCAAGGCTGTACGTCCACAGCACCTGCAGCGCACATGCAGACGCCACCCACGGCAGAGCGCACACTCCCCCCACAGGTGTCGCGCAGATCAGACATTTCGCAGCAGCAGCTGCTGCGAAAAATGCAGCCTCGAAATCGAACGGCAAGCAAGCGACGCAGACGTCTGCACGCTGTGCTCCCTACAGTTTCTTCCTCTGCAGTTTCCAAAACGTCGATGCGTGATTCGAAGTTCGCCCTGGCTTCGTCGAGGCTGCTGCTGCTGCTGCTGCTGCTACTGCTGCTGCTGCTGCTGCTACTGCTGCTACTGCTGCTGCTGCTGCTGCTGCTGCTGCTGCTACTGCTGCTGCTGCTGCTGCTGCTGCTTCTGTCCTTGCTCCTGCCTTTACCCAAGCAACACACAACGCAGGGTGCCTCATTGCCGGAGCACCAGCCCTTGTCTGCGACGCCTTCCGAAGTTTCAGCATCCCCAATACGACGTCTCTTCGCATCACACGCCTTCCTGTTAAGCGCGCAAATCCGCCTCTCCTCTCCTTAAAAACACAAAAAAATACACACATACACTTATACACTTGCAGCCGCAGCAGTGAAGAAACGCTGTCGAGAGAAGACGCACCAGAGAAGCTGCGGCATATCACCACCATTTGCAGCAGCGTGTGTGTGCATAACCTGCGTTTTTTGCGCAGACTATCATGCAGCTCGTGCTGCAGTTCTGCCCGCAGCAGCCACACGCACCATTGACTGTAAATGCGACTGTGAGACGATCCAGCAGGGGAGGAAAAGGCAGGAGCTCCGTGAGAGGACGCCTTGCTGGAGACGCTTCCTCCTGCTGCTGCTGCTGCTGCTGCTGCTGCTGCTGCTGCTTTCCTGGCGTTGAGGCATGTGGAAAGCACAGTGCACCCTCCTCTTGCACAGCAGCTGGAGATTTCGCTGGAGCGCCTTGTTTACTACCACCTGCCCTTCGAGGACTGAAGGCAGCAGCACCAGCCGAGATAGCTGCTGCTGCTGCTGTCTTAGAAGGCTTCCTCACGCAACGAGCACCGCAAGACGACGAGACGGCGTCATCTTCCGTCTCTCCGCCCCCCATTGAAGAACGCTGCGACTGCGGCTGCTTTCCAGCGGCAGCGCTGTTTTCCCCCCGCTTCAGCCCTTCTTGCTGCTTGTTTTGCTCAGGCTGCAGCTGCTGCTGCTGCTGCCTCCCCTTCTGAGTCTTAGCCTCTGCAGTCACAGTTCCTGCCTTCGTCACTCTGCTGCTCTGCTGTTGCTGCTGGATGCGCGGGGAAGCTGCTTCCTTGTCTGCGTCCGTTTCCTCCGCTGTGCTGCTGCTGCCGCTAGAATCCGCTGCTGCTGCAGCAATTGCAGCCTGCTCTGCGACTTCTGCGGCTTCGTCCTCCTCAGCTTCCTCTCGCTCGAGCCGCTGCAAAAGCAGCAACAGCCGCTCGTGCCTCGAAGCGAAAGGGTTCCACTCCTCCCAAGGCACCTTCGGATCGTCGAACGCGGCTGCAGCACCAGTGCCAGAAGCAGCCGTCTGCAGCTCCTCCTCTTCTGCTTCGCTGTCATCTGCCTCCGAACCCTCGAAAGATGCCGCAGAACCACCCCGTCCTCTCTCTCCCTCTCTTCCACTGCCGTCATCTCCGCCGCTGCCGCTGCTTGCTTTGCTGCTGCCGCTAGCAGTCCCTCCGTTGTTTGTGCGCGAACTGCTGCTAGCAGACTCCCCGCTGCTACTCCCGCCGCTTCCAACGGGCTTGCTGCCTTCCCCGCTGCTTGAAGGGGCAGCAGCAACAGCAGCAACAGCAGCAGCAGCAGTGGCACCCGCAGGGGAGAAGCGGTGCTCCCTAGGCGGGTGCGTGGTGACTTGCCGTCGCTGCTGCTGCTGCTGCTCAGAGGGCTCGAGAGGCTGTCGCTGCGCTGCTGCCGCCGCAGCGGAAGGAGCGTCGTTGCGCAGTCTGCTGCAGTCCCCTGCCTTCCACGCAGCGACAGATGCAGCAACCCTCCGCAACACCTGCTGCTGCTGCTCGAAGAGATTCGCTGCTCCATGGATCCCTTTGCCATCGCGGGAGAAGGTCCGCAAGGCAGCACAGGAAGCAGACGAAAAAGCAGCAGGAGCAGCAGCACAAGAAGCAGCACAAGAAGAAGAGGCAGCCACTACCTTTCGCGGATCTCGCAACGCCATGCGAGCAGTCAGACGCGAAGGATGCCAAGCAGCGGCTGCAGCGGCAGCAGCTGCCAGCGAAGCAGGCGAAAAAAAGATGATTGCATTCGCATCTGACAAGGCACTGCGTTGTCTGTAGACGGCAGTCACGTCAGGGGCAGTCATTGCAAAGGCGAGTGTGGTAGTAGTGGTGGTACTGGGAGTGGCAGTGTTGTGGCTGCTGCTGTCAGAAGGGGGGCTGCTGCTGCTGTTTGCAGGGCTGCCGTTGCTGCTAGGTTCGAGGCTATTCTGCTGTTCACTCTGACGTCGTCGTTCTACGGCAGGAGCAGCGTCCTCCTTCGAGGTAGGCGCTGGTGTCTCCGCAGCGGCAGCAGCAGCAGTGGGAGGTGTGGCTTCCGTGCGACTGCTGCACAGAGCTGTCATTCTCGAAAACACTTCGATGAGGCTCCGTGTTTTTCCTGTTTGCATCGCTTGACGCTGTGCTGCAGCAAAGGCGGTAGCAGCAGGAGCGCCAGGGGAGTCAAAGAGACCTCCTGGCACTGGAGAAACGTTCTCTGCAGACGATGATGATGCTGATGCTGATGATGATGATGATGAAAATGATGATGATGATGATGATGATGATGAAAATGATGATGATAATGATGATGATGATGATGATAATGATGATGATGCTGCCTCGCTGACACGTGTACCCTCTGCGACTGCTGTTCCCCCTGCACTTGCGTTTTTGATTGCCGCAGAGCTGGCTGCTGCTGCTGCTGCTGCTGCTGCTGCTGCTGCTGCAGCTGCAGCTGGTGCTGCTGCTGAGTCATTGACTGCTGCTGCAAGCCGTGGCTCCCGCAGTGGAGAACCGTCTAAGCGAGAGAGCAAAACGGGCTTAATCCGACGGACGCCACTCTGCGTCACCGTTTCTTGCTGCAGCAGCCTGAGCGGTACAGACGTCGCAGCGGCAGTTGGAATCTGCACACTAGCGAGCGTTGCCTCTTTCCCCTGACTTTCTCCCCCCGAAGCCGCTGACAAACTCTTGAGGGGAACGCTTGGCTGTGGCGAGAGCTTCCGCAGCTGCAGCGCAGAGTGCAAGAAGCAGCAGCAACAGCTGCAGCGACACGACGATCGACTTCCAACAGATACTGCTGTTGCTGCAGCGATTTCTGTTCCTGGCTCAGCTGGTATGAAGATTTGCGATCGAGCAGAGCTGCTGGAAGCGCCAGCAGCCTCACGGGCAGCAGCGGCTGCTGCTGCTGCATGGTAATCGAAGCTGCTGTTGCACACGCAATCGCTGCTCCCTATCTCCTCCATGCTGAAGCGCAACAACGCTACAGAACCTCCACTGCAAGCGACAGCCAACCATAACCCGCCGCGGCTCCTGCAGCGTAAAAAACAAATTAATGTTCTCTCAAATCAAAATTCTTGCGCCAGCCTCGAAGCAGCAGCAGCAGCAGCAGCAGCAGCAGGAAAACATTCCACAAGGCAACAGGGATACATGCACTCATACACACATACTACGTTCACGCATACACATGCACACATATGCATATCTATACACATACATATATATATATGTATATGTACACGTATATATACACCTATGCATATACATATATATATATATATATACACATACACATGCATACAAATACACACAAGTACACATACCTATACACCCTCACGTGCATACAGATACACACAAGTACACATACCTATACACATACACATGCATCCCTATAGACATACACGTGCATCCCTATACACATACACATGCATGCCTATACACATACACATGCATGCCTATACACATAAACGTGCATTCCTATACACATACACATGCATGCCTATACACATACACATGCATCCCTATACACATACACGTGTATTCCTATACACATACACATGCATCCCTATACACATACATGTGTACCCCTATACACATACACATGCATCCCTATACACATACACGTGTGCCCCTATACATATACATGTGCATCCCTATACACATACACAAACCTATTCACACATCCACACACACGCATCCCTATACACATACCTATCCACACATACACACGCGAGCAGCATCAACAGCATCAAAAGCAACACCTCCAGCAGGCTTGGAGGCTTCTGTAGGGGAATTACAGCCGTAGCTTTACCACGAGAAGCTCTGAACAGTTGTGCCTTCGTCAAGAAGGTTCGTCACCACAGCAATGCACTGCGCCTGTTGTTGCTCTCCCTGCTGCAGTTGTTGCTGCTGCTGCTGGTGCTGCTGTTGATGCTGTTGCGAAGAGGAAGCCGAAGAAGATTTGGCTTTAATAGGGCTGCCAGTGTTGCTGCTAGCCGCAGTGCATGCAGCGCGACTGCTGTCTGCAAGAGGCACTCGCCAAATGGAAATCGTTCCGTCCTCGCTTGCTGCACAAGAAAAACAGACACACGTCTCCGCCCTGCACACACCCCCTCCCTCTCCTCCTGCACGAAGATTCGCAAAGTAACGACCCTCCCAGCTGCTGCTGCTGCAGAATGCTGCTGCTGCACCTACCTTGACAGTACATGACGTGGCGTTCAGTGCGTTTCCCCTTCTTTGATGAAATAAACATGCCATCGCCGAAGCTCTGCACAGAGGGGGGCGCACACATACACCACCAAACGCGGTGTACGCCAAAACGATGCAGCAAGATAGCACCCTCCCTACGTATCCTGGCAGCAATGCATGCACGGAGCAACATGCAGATGTTTCGAAGAGGTGTGTAACACGCATCCTTCGGAAGAGAAAGAGAGAGACAGAAAGAGAGAGAAAAAGAGAGAGAAAAAGAGAGGGAAACAGACAGGCTACGCTGCTGCCACCATGCATCGAGCTCCCTATACAGCTTGCATGCAGCACTGCTGTATTTGTCAAGAAAGAAATGCGCATACCACACATTTAACAGGTGCCTGATGCCCGTAGAAAAGAAGGGGTGCCTTTGGCTCTTTGAAGCCCTTTTCATCGACGGCGAAGGCGCAGCCTGAAGAAAAAGGCATTATGCGAAGCCAGCGGAGGAGGAGGAGCCATGTCGAATGCGCCTTGATTCTTGAGTTTACGAGCAGCAGACACAGGTGAGAAGCGAAGAGAAGCCTCGCGAGGGAGTGGTGACTTTTGCTTGCGTGAGTCTTCTTTCCTCGTGCTCGACTCTCCCCCCTTCCCTCCCATCTACTTGCGGCAGAGCCACCGCGTTTACGCAGGGAGTCTTTTTGCACCACCATCATCACCACACCCCCCTTCTTCCCCCGAAAAAAGCCACCTACCCACAGCCTCGTCATTCCTTTGTGCGTGAGAAACTGCCAGTAAGCAGTCAGAAACGCAAAACGAAGGAATGCGCAAGACTGGAGAGTCTGTGGGACCTTCACGCAGGATAGCCTAACGCAGCAGCAGCAGCACAGAAGAGTGCATGCACGAAGTTTGCATGCACAAAGCAGCACGCAGATCCTCTAAAGACTAAAAACGCAGTATGACAGGGCAAGACGCAAGGCACTCCGCATCAAAAAAGCGCTCACAAAACAAACGCATGGTTGATGCAACGCACAAGGCACGCAGACACACACGCACATCTACACACATATATATACACATTTTTACTCCTACATGTACACGCATACATACACACACACAGAGACACACATGTACATCTATAGACATCTACACATAGCATTTACACGTAAAAGCACATGTATACATGCATCTATATACATATATGTATGCTTTAGGTGCACAGCTACACATGTCAATATATATATATATGTATATGTACATGTAGATGTAGATATACATCCACAATACATCCATGCATGCATCGACACCACGAGCACGATAAGGCAAGAAGCCCTCTCCCATCGGAAGCGCGTGTTATCCCCGTGCCTAAAGCAGCCGGCATGCAACGCAGCAAAAACGTTGCATTCCATGCGCGCTTTTACCTCGTGATGCATCGCCTCTTCGACAATCCACGAGGTTTCCCCAGCAGCAGGCGGCTCACATCGCCACATGTAGAGCTTCTTGCTGCTTGTCTGACGCAGCACTCTCGCATCACGCACAAAACGGCAATACTCGCTTGGGGGAAGCCACGCAGCGCAAGCAGCGCCTCTGCCAGCGCATGCATGCAGCTTAAATGCTCGCCTTATTTCGACACGAGAAGAAATTATCAGCCCCAAAGCAGAGGTGCACGGGTGTGTCCATACACCCCACTAGCTACCGATGGGCGCATGCAAACACGTGTGTGCATGTGCATGCAGCCACGTGCATACATATACATACATATATATTCACATATATATATATATGCATGACGATCCTAAAGAATATACAGCAACGGCAACAGAAGCAGCAGCAGCAGCACGCCACCTGTGCAACGAGCAACACATCATCTGCTCTCCACGAAAGCCCCTTAATGAGCCCTCCATCAGTTGCTGGCAGCCCAAAGGATAAGCATGCCGCGCCGTCTGCCACATGCAGCATAGTAAGCCTGCAACAGCAGCAAAGAGAAGCGAAAGCAACAGCAGCGGCAGCAACAATAATTTGGGCTGCTTCGCGGGAGAGGAAGAGCAGCGCAAATCAATGGTTCGCAAGGCAGAAAGGAGGCAGGCAGGAAGCCGCCTCCACGCAGAATCTCCTCTGGTCGAAATTCAACGACCTTTCCATGAAAATCGAATGCGCAGTACACGCGGTTAGTTCAAAGTCGAAAAAATGCAGTTTTGAACAAAGCACAAAAACAGCAGCAGCAGCAGCAACGCACCGGCCTCTTGCACCTCCCGCCACAATGAAGCGCTTGTCTGAGCTCCACGCGAAATCAAACACCTAAACAGCACACACTCACTTCACGGAAAGACGAATATCCACAGCAAAATGTCGTCTCCCCTGTTGCCGAGGCTGCCGTTCTACAGAATGCTGTGCCTGCTTGGGGGGTGCCCAGACACCACCACAACCCCCTGATAAACAGCAGCAAACAAAAACAACAACAAACACAAGCAACAGCAGCAACAGCAGCAACAATAGCAACAACAGTAACAACAACAGCAACAACAGCAACAACAAACACAAGCAACAGCAGCAACAACAGTAACAGAAACAACACCAGCAACAACAGTAACAACACCAGCAACAGTAACAACAACAGCAACAACAACAGCAACAATAATAGCAACAGTAACAGCAACAGTAACAACAACTACGACAGCACCAACAATTCCAACACCTTTAGCAGCAGCACCTACCTGAGGGAGTGAGGATTGGGGAGTCTTGAGCGTCTTCACGAGCTTCCACCTCTCCATATAAACGGTAGCCTCTAGCGCTGCATCGCAATCGAGTTGCTGCTGCTCTATCTCATGCCCAAGGAGGAGTCTGTCTGGCGGGGGGAGATGCGACAGACGCAGAAAAGGGCAGAGACAGCTGAAATTCTTGGCTGCTCCTGCCGGCACGTCCTTCGACTTCTTTTTTGCAGCAGCAGCAGCACTTTTTGCAGTTGGAGCACCGGCGAGTGTTTCTGAGGACGAAACGCCATCCACTGCTGCAGCTTTCGCTGTCGACTTTCTGCCCCTCGTTTTGCTGAGCTGCGACGCAGATTGAGAGGAAGCAAGCGGCGTTGACACAGAAGAAACAGCACTCGCTGCTGGCAGAGGCGAAACTCCTGCAGTAGCACTCTTCCCCGCAAGGCTTCCAGCTTGCTGCTGCTGCTGCTGCTGCTGCTGCTGGGGAGGGGGGGGAGATGCTCCACGGCGTGTGCGTCTTGCTGCTGCTGCCTTTGGCTTGCTGCTGCCTCCGCTGCCTCTTCCCCCGCTGTGAGCAAGTGAGTAGATGTGGATTTCTCCGCTGCTATCGCAAGAACCAAGCAATTCACCTGAGCAACGACGACACCCCACAGGAGCAGCAGCACTGACTTCAAAGGCAGAGGGCACGGGCGCAAAACGATCCACCACTGCTGCGGCATTGTTTATCCGCATCACCAACCACAGCCACACAAGCAGCAGAAAAGATTGCAGCAGACATGGCAGCAGTCAATACAATGCAGACATGGCAGCAGTCAATACAATGCAGACATTGCAGCAGTCAATACACTGCAGACATTGCAGCAGTCAATACAATGCAGACATTGCAGCATCCCATGTAGATATTGCAGCATCCAATGCATACATTGCAGCAGTCAATACACTGCAGACATTGCAGCATCCCATGTAGACATTGCAGTATCCAATGCAGACACTGCAGCATCCAATGCATACACTGCAGCAGTCAATCCAATGCAGACATTGCAGCATCCAATGCAGACACTGCAGCATCCAGTGCATACACTGCGGAAATTGCAGCATCCAATGCATACATTGCAGCAGTCAATGCACTGCAGACACTGCAGCATCCAACGCAGACACTGCAGCATCCAATGCATACACTGCAGAAATTGCAGCATCCAATGCATACACTGCAGCAGTCAATACACTGCAGACATTGCAGCATCCAATGCAGACACTGCAGCATCCAGTGTATACACTGCGGAAATTGCAGCCTACCATCCCACGTCCATCGGATTGCGGTGACGTTTGCCTTGTGATTAGAGGCTGCCCACACGCATGTCGCACGCGTTAGAGGATTTCTTATAGGCCTAACACCCTCCACAGCACCGTAGTTTTCCAACGCTGCTGCTGCTCTTGCGGCTCTTGCTGCTGCATCCGCCTTTGCCGATGCTGCCGAAGGTGTCTTGCCGCCGCTGCAAGTTGCACTCTGTACAGCACCATCGCCAGAAAGCGCTGAGCAAGGGCCCTGCATGCTATTCCTGTTGTTGCTGTTGCTGCTGCTGCTGCTGCTGTTGTTGTTGTTGTTGCTCGTCGTGGTGATGGCACATAAGGGAGTCGTGGAGGGGGGAGGTACACTCCCCTCCACCTCACCACAGCGCTGTTCTCCCTGTTGCTGCTGCTGCTGCTGCTCTTGCTCTTGCTGCTGCTCTTGCTCTTGCCGCTCTTGTTGCAGTTGTTGCGGCTCAGTCTTTGCCTTCTTTGCTGGCGAATTTCCTGAGGCAGCTGCTGCTACAGCTGCTGCCCGGCTTGCTGCAGCATCAGCACGTGACAGCAAAACATCCTGCGAAATTTACTGCTGCGATTCGCCTGACGCAGCCTTCGAGGAGGAACAGCATTCGAAGCAACAGGCGTACCTTGCCGCTTGGCGTTTTTGGTTGCTGCAGCAACTTCATGCGGCAGATGCGCATGCACAACCCATATCTTGACAGACGTCGCTGCTGCCGTGGCTAAGCGCTCATACTCCCAAAATCGACGGCCTGAAGGCACGCATACGCGCAGCAAGCTGACTGGAATCTCCTCACAGCATCTCCTCCCCCTCATGTATGCATAACATGCATGTATATGAATACACATGTACATACACAAACCGCGAAAGGACCTGTGATGGCTGCTCAACAGCGTCATCAAAGGAGGCGCTTTCAAGCACAAGCCTCGGACTCGTGAAAAGGCGAAGAACAGACACCCGAGAGGAAGGCAGCTGCAAGGCAGCTGCAAGACGAGCTGCAAGACGAGCTGAAAGGTGCTTCGTTACCAGCCGTTTGCTTGGAGGCAGCGCATGCGTTTTTCGGCGGTTTTTGCTGCACTCCACCACTTGCCGAGGATGCCGTCGTGCGACGCTGCTTCGTCGGGATGGCTCCCGCTATGCCACTGCTGCTGCTGCTGCTCTTGTTGCTGCCTTTGTTGCTGCCTTTGTTGCTGTTGCTCCGCCTGCCGCTGCCTGGTGTGGTCGCCGCATGAACGTAAAGGGGGTGCGGCTGGAAAGCCAAAGATGATATTGGAAGCCCTCCATGATGCACGTTGAAAAGTCGCTCCACAATCATTCTCTGCTGCTGCTGTTGTGTCGCTAATGCTCTGTGATCCAGTCAGAAGTCTTGAGGCAGAAAAGCAGAACCCACGATTGCGGCGCGTTTTTCGGTTCTTTTCTGAGGTTTTTCGTGTTTCTGCTATTTTTTCGCGCTGCGGCGCATCAGCAGCTGCAGCAGCAGGAGCCACTGCAGGCTGTGCAAGAAGCACACCTGCGACGAACGCAGTGTACAGACACCCTCGATGACCAGCGGTCGTACCGCCGCGCGTCTTGCCGCTGATCTTCTGCGTGCCCTACTGTTTCTGCTGCTGGAAGGGGATTCCTGCTCTTCGAAGTGCTGCAGAAGCCTCGGATCGCTTTCCTTGCTGCCGCTGGAAAAACACTGTCAACACTGCCATCGCTGGAGGCGCTGTTGCTGCAGCAGCCGCAGAGGCAGCAACAGGTCCAGTGGGCTCTTTCCCGTGAGAATTTATCGTTTTTCCGCGCTTGTCAAGGGTGTGGGATGGGTTGCTGCTCCCGCAACGCCTCCGCATGCAACCGAGCCGGAGGCGCTCCTGTCGGCTGCAGCCCCTTTGAACAGCGGTTGCACAACAGCTGTTCGTCTATGGACACTTGCGTTATTTTGCGTGATTCCCGCTGTCGAAGTGAGCAGCTGCTGCTTCTGCAGCTGCCGGAAGAGCTGCTGCAGAAGCAGCGGCTGCCTCCTTCTTGACTCCCCCCGACACAAGCTGTCGTCACCCTTCAGCAGCTTGACGCAGCAGCAGCACCTGCTGCTGCAGCACCTGCTGCTGCAGCACCTGCTGCTGCTGCGTCGTGTTGGGAGGGATGATGTGCAGCAGGAAACGTAAGCCTCGTTTCCCTCCCGCCGTGCTGCTTCTTGCAGCAGCAGCTGCTGCTGCTGCCTCTTGCGGTGTCTGCTGCTTCAGCGAGTGCTCCCCCCGCGATGCATCTGCTGAGCGAGGATATTTATGCAGTGGGGGTCCTTTGCTCCAAGGATGTTTCTCATTCCTCCCAAGCAACGGGGGAATGCCGCAACAGTACAGCAGCAGCTCTAGCATTAGCAACAGAAGCACCAGCAGGTGGGTGATATCCGGTGCTTTTCTGTTGCCACTGAGCCTTTATAGCGGCAGCGGGATAAGCCACAGCAGGCTGGCTGCCCTTTCAGCCCAGCAAAAGCAGCAGCAGCAGCAGAAGAAGGAGAAGGAAATAGTGCAGCGTCGCAGAGCGAACCAAGAGAAGCAAAGGCAGCGTCTGTTACAGCAAAAGGAGGAGCGGCGGCAGGCTAAAAAGTCACGACAGCAGCAGCAACACGAGCAGCTCGAGGATAAGGATCGTCTAGGGGATCGCAGCAAGGAGGAGCTCGCCGCTAAGAAGGCCAAGTTGCGACTGCAGCAGCAGCAAAATAGGAAGGAGCAATTGAGGAAGCACCGTCTGTTGCTGCGGCAGAGGCAGCAGCAAGCGAATATGCAGCGCCTGCAGCAGCGGCTACGCCTGCCGCAGCTGCGTACAGCAGCGCGAGAGGCTGAGGAGCAACAGCAACAGCAGAACAAATTAGGCAGTTCGACAACAAGGGAGGGTAAAGCTCTGAAGCTGCGCGAAACGAAGCACTTGCTGCAAACGTCGCTAACTTTGGTGCGACTGTGGACTCAAACCTCCAGCAGCAGCAGCAGCAGCAGCAGCAGCAGCAGCAGCAGCAGCAGCAGCAGCAGCAGCAGCACTTCATCGGATGGCGGCAAGGAGGTGTCTGTGGGGTTAACGAACAGTCAGAAGCAGCGCATGTTTGATGCCTTAGTGCAACGTGGTCTTCACAAGTTTGTGTTGCTAAAGAGGATCAAGAATTCGCTAATGCGCACGGCTATTCTGCAGCTGCAACAGGAGCAGCAGCAGCAGCAGGAACGGAAGGCTCAGCGAGATGTCGTGTTAGAAGACGAAGAAATGCATGCGCGGCTGTGGGGTCGTTGGGATGATCCTCCGCTGAGTGAGGACGAGTTTCTTGAGGCGTTCGGAGTCGATGCTTCGAGTCTAGAGGATAAGGAGGAGGCTGCAGAAGGAGCTCCTGCGCCTTCTGGCAGCAGCAAGAGTGGGGCGGTGGGCAGCAGCAGCAAGAGTGGGGCGGTGGGCAGCAGCAGCAAGAGTGGAGCGAAGAAGAAGAAAGGAGGGGGGAAGGGCAGTGGCGTCGCTAGCTCTGGCAGCGCATGCGACGGCGATGCTCAGCAGCTACCGCAGGATTTGAGCAGCATGGATCTTCCTGAGCCGGCAAACTACGCGGAAGCAGTGGAAGCAGCGGCAGAAGCGGAGCAGAGGGCGATGGCAGCGATTCGCGTGGCTGGAGCGTCGAGAAGTGTAGCCGAGTCGGCTGCGCTGTTACTGCCTCACCTCGAGGGGGAATGCTTGTATGCCTTCGTGCATGCATCCGCTGCGGCGGAAAACCGGCTTGGAGAGGCGCTGCAGCTGCTGCTCCAGCATGCTGCGGAGGCTGCTGCAGACAACAGAGAGCGAGCAACAGAAGCTTCACAGGATATCGGCAGGAGGAAACCAGGAGACAAGTACACGCTGGTTCCAGTGGAAGGGATGCCTCCTCTTGAGGCTCTTCCGATATTCAGACAGCCGCGCTCCCGTGCGGCTGGAAAGGCTGCAAAGGGAGTCGAGGCTGTCGCAGCCGCTTCGACGGCTGCAGCTGCTGCAAAAGCTGCAGCAGCCGAAGCGGCTCTAGGAGCTCCCCCCCCAGCCGCGTGCACGCCATTCCCGTTAGTAAAGGTTCTTGTTCTTACCCCCGACAGGATCATCCCTCCTGCAAGCGTCTCGCTGCTGGCGAAACTGCCTGACCGCAAGTCTCTTACGGCACGCCTCCTGGGTATGCGATCTTGCCAAAAAAATGCTCTTTTAGAAAGGGGAAGAGGCAGCTAGAAAGAAGGCCCCTCATAGATTGATATATAGATGTACATATATAGATACATGCGCGTGTTTAGCTTTGCATGCATGCACACGCAGCAGACAGACACGACGACAGAGAGGTGACTGATAGAAGAGTGCTTATAGATTCATGTGTGTGTGTCTATCTTCCTGTATAGTCGCGTCTCTCTATGCGCTGGCTAAGAGTGGCCCCCTCCGGCGCTGGATCCGTGCGACACAAATAGCAGAAGCAGTGCCCAGTGGCGTTGCAAGATCGACCCCTGCTAGTATTCCGCTGTGTTTGTGTTTGCTGCTGCCGCAGAAACCTTCCTTACGCCGACGTTCCGTCTTCTCTCGGCCGTCCAGTATGCGCCAAGGCTTCTTTCGGCTTCCCTCAGGGCGAAGCAGCAGCAATTACTCGGGATCTTGAGACTGTGCTGCGCCGAGGGGAGGCACCAGCAGCTGCTGAGGGGTTTGCTTCAGCAGCACGTGAAACAGAAGGGGAACGAGGGGGAGACCTCCTGAGTCAGGATGCCGCCTAACGCGCATTGATTCCCTAGAAGGAGGTGCAGAGAGCTCACGCAGTCAGAATAGCTCGGGTGTCTGTCCACTTGCCTGCAGCTTACATGTGTCGTTTGACGCTTCATGACTTACGGGCCTAAACGGGGGAGACGCTGCTACCTCAGTCGTCAAGGAGACGGGCAGAACATCTGTAGACGGGCTCGCCGCTGTTTCTCTCGTAGCTTAAGGGGGGAGGCTGCCGGGAGCGACTTATGAACGCCGCAACGGGCTGGTGAGTCAACCTGAACAGCTCCAGGGGTTGGCATAGCTCTAGGGTCGCCTTTCCGTTAGGGTGCAGGAGCAGAGGCTAGCACGATTTCAGCTTCTTCTGGTACCCCATTCCCACCCGTTTCTACCCGTCGAAAGTGTAGATCCGGGGAGCCCTCTCGACACAAGGCACTGACATGTGCAGTAACCTTGTCTCCATTCTCATCTCGCCACGTGATACTTAGGGCTGGAGGGCCTGCGCGATCTCGTGAAGCTGCTCGAAATAAAGCTTCTACAGCCCAGAGATTGATGGAGTCTTTGCACCGCTCCCGGGAGGAGAGGTCTAAAGAGGACTATGTTGTTCGGTGACAAACAGGGAGGTAGTCTATGCATACACTTAAAGCAGTTGTACCACCGCTACACGAAGGCATGGGCCTCTGAAAACGTCACCGAAAGTCGAATGCAAATTGTCGAGGTGTCGAACGATCATAAAATTCTAACCGGGTTCACCTCGTGAACTGCTCGGAGGAGGCACACGTACAAGTCTCTACCTATACGTTTCCAATGTACCACGAAGGGTAAAACTGCGCAGACTGAACAACTGCGCAGTTTTACAGGGGCCCGTTATCTTCCCGAATTGCACATGCGTTCACCGAAATCTAATCAGTCCACTTGTGCCCTGGTGACATTTGCGACCCCCTCATGTACGAGGTCGATTTATACGGCTGTTTGGAACAGGAATCGTTGTGGCGTTCAGCCTGCAAGCACATGGCGTGAAAAAATCTGCCATTCAGAATTATAAGTAATCCAAACACTCTCCAGTATTGGGGGAAGCCTTGGTCAATGCGGAGGAAACGTACGTGGCCTGCTAGTGCTCGCTCAGGCAGCAAATATCGTGGCGCAGATTAGCTGAGCAATTTATTAAAATGAATACCAGCTAGGAGGCTTCTACGAAAGGAATAAAAGGGCGATACGAAACCCTACGAGCGCACCTCCTGGTGGCCGAGTGACGGCATCGTACGGTGCGAAAAGCAAGCCTACTGAAACTTTTAGAGAACGATAAATCAGGTATGCTGACCAGTCCATATACGAGTGTGCTTGAACGCATACGCCTGCGAGCTGGGCAAGCTGTGAAATGTGCATGATGATCCGCTGCAAGTATTTCTGAGCTCCGAGAGTCTTGCACTCATCGACCAACTGCCTTTCTGCGTTCTGTTCAAAAAAAATCGCGAAACCTTTCTCCCCATTCTATTTCTTGACTGCCCCTGTAAATACGTTCATCAGACATTCTGCTTTTTCCTTGCCATTGGAGTCTTGTTGGCGCCGAATGCAGCCTACCAGGAATGCATCCTGAGGAACAGCACAATATTCGGATACACATGCAACAGCCGTGGGGGCTTGAGATTGACTCTCGCGCGACCTGGCGGCTGAACGGCTAGACTTGTGTGGACGCTGATAAGCCTCTTGCGGCGGGTGCATGCGTATCGCCTCTATTTCCAGTTGAATACGGCAGCGTAGATGCCGAATCATAGAGGCCCCTGCCAGACCCCTCGAAAGCCCTTTCCTCTTCGACTTCTAGCCAGCATGTAGCTCTCCCCAAGCTTACATTGCCACGCGAGGCTTGAAGCTCTGCTTGCCTAACTTTTTCTTCCCTTGATTTTGCGACTGACAAAGGCCAGTCGGTTGGCTTTTGTATCTCAGCTTTGGCAGCTCGTTGCACGTAGCCCTCCCAAATGCTCACAGGCACCGTGCTTTTCTAATGATCTTTGTTGAGCCCCGATGCTGCATTCCCGTCGCTTATTGCTCAATGCCTGTGCGGTCTTCTGAGCTGTACTCTACACTAATCCTGAATTGTAAACCCCCTTAAATTTTTAGAGTCAAGAGGATTCCTTTATACATTCCCCAGCATAATCATAGGCCTGCATTGACGGGGTCTCGCTCCGGCGCTCTACTAATCTTCTCCCTTATCAAGACTAAACTGAAGAATTCTTTTTCAAAGAGGGTTCGTTTATTCTTGCGATTCCTCGCTACCGCTATACAAGCCTCTCTGTGGCAGGCTAAGTCGGACTTCACTTGTACTACACTGGTATTTTCCAAATCGGAATTAGACAAGAATACAACAAAGTGTTTAGTCTCCTTGTATGTCATATTGATTGCAGAGTACTATTAGCCCGCTATGAAAAGACGCAATGAAGTGTTCCTGTGCACTAGATGCTCTGTGCTGCCAGCTGTAAATACTTGATATGCTTATGAGGTTCAGCTGCTTATACCCTTTAAGCTTTCACATCTTAAATTCGCAACTCTCTTAAACGCGAGCAGGGTAAGCAGTTAGCTCTATTCGAAACCCGTCAAAAACCTTCCTAGTACCTTTGCGTTGAGTCTGCAGGGAACATGTTTCCTTACGAAGACAAAGGAAGCGCAACGCCCTCCTTACATAGGAGGGACTTTCGTGCATCAAACGAGTAGATATGAATGAAGCATGAGCATGAAGGTGTCGCCATAGTCCTTCCCGAGTTCGCACGGATACCATGTGAAAATGATGCACAAGTGACCATTCTACTCGAGCTCTGTACCATAAGAAAGACGTTCAACGCAGCCCGGTAGGCCAGGCGTTGAAACGGACGAAACTCGACTCCAGCAAGTTTTCTACAGTGGAATTCGCAGCTAGTAGGACTCAGAACCTGGAATTTCGGTAATTCGACTCGCAGCACCGAATACATTGGCGTTTATCTTATCCGCAAATTAGAACGAGCAGGCAAACGGGCCACTCGTACTATTGCAGGAACGAAG
Source organism: Cyclospora cayetanensis (assembly GCF_002999335.1). Taxonomy (NCBI): domain Eukaryota; phylum Apicomplexa; class Conoidasida; order Eucoccidiorida; family Eimeriidae; genus Cyclospora; species Cyclospora cayetanensis. The sequence continues at coordinate 44,569 of NW_020312078.1, read as the reverse complement.
GCAGTGATGCGAAATAGCATATCCATGCAAGGTTGGAAGGTATTACAACACTGAAGGTTAAAAGGGGGAAAGGCAGAACAAGGCACATTCTCTTTGGTCTTGTTGGATGCCTGGCAGTCGAGCACGCGAAACTTCGGCGTGGGACGTGGATTCTCACGGGAATTTAAAACCAAACAGAAGGAGGAGATGCTATACTAAAGATTGCGGGGGAGGCTTCTACAGAAACCGACGCGCTGGCACATCAGAACAAGGCACATTCTCTTTGGGCCCTTTCGATGCCTGGCAGTCGACCACGCGGAACCCACGCAAGGGACGTGAACCCATACAGGAATTTAAAAGCAAACAGTAGAAGGAGAGGCTATATAAAAGAGTGGAGGAGGGGATTCTCCATAAAATCGACGTGCTTCGGGCTGCTTCGTACGGCGGCTGTACAGTCGGAAGTCGGTCCACCAACGTCGGCATGAACGGGTGATCAGGGTTATTGGAAAATCAGCTCTGCCTAGCGAGCCTACCAACTGGACAATTAAAGTGAGTACTTTATACAGAATTAACATTGCCGAACGAATGTGGCTCTGGACGAGCGACCGGCCCGATACGCACCCAGGGCTCTACTACTTCGAAGAAGCCACGGCGGAGTGCGGTTAGCGGCTACGGAAATCCGGCCCACAAGTGTGTTTGCGTCCATTTTCGCTTCCTACATCTCTAGATGGCGCAAATATACTGGCATTTAAATTAACTTGCCCAGTACCTCTTGGGTACTGACTGATTGTGGGGCTGCTGCACGCGTGTGGACAGAGGCGGTGTAGTTCTGTTGGGGGCGTCATAGAGTTCCCTACTTCCTTCCTTCTCGTCTTCCCTGAGAGTTTCGTGGTCAAAGGAGTTGATTATCCCTTGTTTGCTCAGGGAGATACGCTTTCCCGCTTTGCATTGCTGCAAGCTTCCTCGCCCTTTTCCCGCAATCAGGCATTACCCACCGACAAGATGGTTGGGTTTGCCCGGCTAGCCCGCGCCTGCCGTGTGGTAGCTTCAGGGGCTGAAGCGCGCTCTGTTGTGAAGGAAGCAGCTGCCGTCAGCCTTCACCAGCAAGAGCATGGGCTCGATCAGGAGGCGCCTTCTTCGGCTCCGCGATTTCGGTCGAGTGGCGTCGGATCGAATTTTTGTACCAGGGATGCGGGGATGCCTTTTGGTGCAGCAAACTCCCATGGGTGGTTTTCTTGGCTGCCTTCCTCTTCTCAGTTCGCTTCAGCTGTGGCGCTAGCAGCAGCGGGTTCTGCATTGTTCATGGCGGCATTAGATCCGCGCGCGGAGTCTCCCGTTCGGTGTGAAAGCCAAGAGGACGGGAAAACCCAAGAGAATCCTCTATGGAGATCGCGGGAGAGTCAGCCGTTTGCTCGGAAACTGGGGGATGCTCTTCTCTTTACCGGAACGGCAAATGAACACCTGGGTGCTGCCGTTGCTAAGAGGCTCTCTACCCATCTTGGCCGTGTTTCGGTGGGGCGCTTTGCCGATGGGGAAGTGAACATTCAATTCCTGGATTCACTGAGGGGTAAGGATATTTACATCATTCAGCCTACCAGTACCCCCGTCAATGATCATCTCATGGAGCTCCTCCTCATGATCTCCACTTGCCGCCGTGCCTCTGCAAAGAAAATTACAGCTGTCATTCCGTATTTTGGATATGCCCGACAAGACAGAAAGATGAATAGCAGGGTTCCAATATCTGCAGTAAGTCTAGGCGTATTTCGAATCGTAGACAGTATCAGTGTTACTTGCCACAATTGTTACGCATCTGTTTTCGGCTGTGTATGCACATTCGGGATCTTCTAGGGGGGCGATTATTGGGTCAATAATTTTTCGCAATCCCTCATGTACACTTTGTCGCATATGTTTCTGTTTCAGGCCGACGTTGCGCGGATGATGGAGGCGATGGGGGTGGATAGAGTGGTGGCTGTGGATCTGCACTGCGGGCAGATCCAGGGATTCTTTGGCCCCCGCGTGCCCGTTGATAATGTGGAGGCTCAAATCGTAGGCTTGGATTATTTTGAGTCCAAAGGCCTGATCAAGCCTGTGGTAGTTTCTCCTGACGCCGGTGGCGTTTACAGGTATGTTTCTTTGTTACTTGGGGGTGTTCGCTGCATATCGAGTAGCAGAACAGACCAAGCGAATAATGCCTTTAAAAAGATTTTACGATGGAAGGTGCTCATGCTCAAGGATCAGTCATTGGAGTCTGATGCTGTTCGTTGTTCGAGGTTATTGCAAATGCCATAAGGGGACGTATTTTGATACAGCCGTGAAGTGTGCCAGGGGGGCGAAGGTTATCTTCTCCGTGTGTGAAAACGAAGTGTTTTTTCGTTGTATAGTATTTCATTAATGTGCGGTTGCGTGCATAACAGGGCTCGAAAGTTCCAGGAGGGAATGGTGCGTCGCGGGTACAAAGACTGCTCTATAGCGATGCTGATCAAAAGGCGAATCAGGGCAAATGAGGTGGAGAGCATGGATCTTGTGGGCTCAGTGGAGGGGCGTGATGTTATCATAGTGGACGACATGATCGACACAGCTGGCACATTGGTGGAAGCTGCCAGGGAACTCAAAAGCAAAGGTGCAAAGAGGGTGTACGCCTTTGCCACACACGGCCTTTTCAGCGGCCCTGCAATAGACCGAATTCAGAAGAGCGCACTTGAGGAGGTTGTCATCACTGACACAATCAAGGTAGGCGAGATTCCACACTTATAGCTGTAGAATATAACGGACCATTCAGGTGATGAGCCTGGGAATGTTGATGCATAATTAGAGGGGTGTATGTACACCCGTTGTGCTGGGGGCTACGATTTGGCAGTTTCTATCAATACATGCTGCGTTCAGGCTCGTCCGATGGTTGAGAGCTGCAAAAAGATTAAAATTCTTTCCATTTCTATTCTTCTGGCTGACGCCATTCGCCGAATCCATCAGAAGGAAAGTTTGAACGATCTGTTCAACTTTGGATCTGGGCCTGGAACAATACCAATCGCTCGAAGCGAACTGAAATGTGGCCCCCCTTCTCCACCGCGCTCTTAATCAGGTTTATTCCCTAACAGGCGATATTCCAATAGAGGGAAGAGTACGGTTTTTCTGCAGCTTCGCGCTATGGCGCTCTTCCTGCTTACGTCTACTGTCTTGTTGATCCCCCACGAAGAAAGGGCCTGCGCGACCGTTGAGGGGCGGGGAAACCTTCTCTTGCTTGCTGGGCTATCCCCTGATGGGCAAGCGAAGCAACTTGTGGCAAGGCTACTGAAATATCTATCTGTAGTGAGTAGCTGGCGACATAGGTTACGACTGGATGGCTTTCCAGTGTCCGATCTTTTCATCGGTCTTTTGATATTGTATTTAGAGGGCGACTTTATCTTGTCTGCTTCTAGAGATCGTGGAACTTGTGCAGTGCGCGTTTTCGTGGAAATCAGTCGCGACCTTCCTGAAAGCAAAAGCAGGGAACAGAGCGCTGTTACCATGTGCTCGAATTTCGTTGAACCTTATATGTTTGGCTTAAGGGAGTCTCCTTATTCTTGTCGTCGCCATTGTTGTCATTGGCAGAAACACCTGTAATGAGCGCGCAAATGAAACAGACTGCTAAGGTGTACGTAAACAGCATTTTCATCCGTAGTTGCAGCTATAACTTGTGTTTGGTGCTCCTTTAGCATCGGTCAAAGACCCGCTGTAGGGTCAGTGCAAATTTGACAGGCAAGGCGGGTCCAACTGTGTATGAGATGAGACTCCAGAAGTGGAAGGATGCAACTTGCATAGCAAAGGTTATCAAGGATTCAGCAATGTTAAAAGCAAGAGGCGGCATTCAAGATGCAGTGGGTTCTCCCCCGTGTGTGTTGGCTATTACAGTGTTTGAGTCGACTGCAGAAAGGCTCTGGTGTAGCGGGTCCTTAATGGGAGAGGCGCTACGGAACTTGAACGGTCATGCGCTTTGTCGAAAGGTTCCACCCCGATTTGTTTCTCACACTGTCAGTCATGGGGTCGCATCGATCTGCGAAGACTGCATGTTCATATACACAAGTTTCCCGGACCGCTTGCTGTTGTTCTCGCGGACGAGAGGCATCAATGCGTCGTAATGCATTGCGGCTCAATAAAATAAAGGCCTCCACGTGGAGCCTGCAACGTTCAATAGCGAAGGCATTGAATGTTCCCTCTGTTTGCCCTTTGAGAATGCAGCCCCACGGCTTCCATGGGAATTTTCAGGTGTCCTGAAATATGATCCCTTTTTGTTCATCTTGTAAACTTGCAAGTGCTCTTTCTTTCATGAAATATCCCTTCAGTGGCTTCCACGGAGGGGTTTGGGTAGCCTTCTGTGAGTGCGCGTCCGTCGCGCGATCCTCTGCCCCGTCGGCTGCGATGCTCTAAGGGGTCTCTGCCTTCTTGAATTCCCACCCCCTGCGAGCCTTGTGCGCCTCATTAAAGAAAGCTACCCAAAAGCAATGCTCGGAGCTCATAGCTGCTGCTCCATGCGGGGAAGGTGACACGAATAGAAGGTGACCAAGATCTGGCCTAGCCCTATTTTCTGAACTCCCCGAGGCAAACCCTCGCGAAAGGCGCACCAGGAAGGCACCTATTTGAGAGCGGCCATGGATCCGGAAACAAAGGCTGCCAGTGCAGCCCTCCAAGTGGCAACTGGTGGCTCCTCAGGATCTCCCCCCCTTCCCTCTTTCGTGCAGCGGCTGGTCCCCGATTTTCTCAGCAACAATCCTTATTTTTGTGCTGGCTTTGGCCTCGCTGGCTTGGGTACGTCCAGACGGGCATGCATGCAGCGGCGCATCCATAGCCTTGTCTGGCGCTGTTTGGGCACAACTACGGCTGCACAAGAACTGCCTCGTTCTGCCTTGGCCGTTGCTCCCCGTGTGTATATATGTATATATAGCCGCGGTTCGCGCTTCTCCTGCTCTTTCCCCTCGTTCTTGCCCCTCAAGCAAATCATCTGGCAGATCGAAACACACAGTCTAAATCCTGTATTCCCATGCCGTGATCGCAGGTGCTGCGGCTTCTTTGGCCAGAGGGGCAGTACGCGGGCTCAAGGTGATGGGTAGACGACGGCTGCTCACTTCGCTCGAGGTTCCCATCAGAGATCCTGCATATCCGTGGGTAATGCAGTGGCTTATTGCGAGGTCAGTGCTCTGTTAACGACTGCGCAGACGGTGCTGCGCTCGCGTGCGATACTTTTCACCAAGCCATGCTGAAATCCAGAACGCCATCGCCTGAAACAGCGATTGCTGCTGCAGCCTCTGCCACACCAATGGACTGCCCTGTCGCTTGTGCTTGCGATCAGAGGCAACTGCTCGCTGCACCTAGGCGTAGAAACGACCTATGCCAAAGACGCAGCAGGGAATGTGGAAGCCGTCTTCAACTTCGTGCCTAGTCCAGGTGCTATAATCCCCACACGACCACTTGCTGCTGCCGCTTCTCTCTGTGTCTTGCTGCTCTCGTCTCACGCTTGTATCACCTTTCCGCATGCAAGGCTGGCACGCAGCAAATGCGCCCGCCTCAAAGTCGCTGTCTAGCCAGCAAGCAAGAATGCTGAACTTGCCTACTCCTCTGCACACACACACACACACACACACACACACACACACACACACACACACATCCTCCTCGTGCTGCGAGTCATGCATGCACACTCTGCGCACAGGGCAGCATGTTCTGCGGTATAAGGACGCCTTTCTTTGGATTGATCGACAGCGTTCTGGGGAAGTCGTTGATTTCAGCTCAGGATCTCCCTGGGAAACGCTTACCCTCACTACGCTCTCTCTTCACAAGCACCGCATCACTGAGCTCGTAAGCATGCAAAACGCACGAAATTTTTTGCCTGAAACTGCAGCCCTCGACTGAGGAGGCTGCGCAAAACACATTCGCGGTGCGTGGGGGGAGGAGGGAGGGAGGGGTGTTCAGCAAGCCCCTGCCATCTTCAGTAGCCGTGTGAACGCCTGCCTGGCATATTATACATTGGCAGCAGAAGGCAGGATCGTAGGGAACTTGAGAAGCTCGCTGCACAGGCAAAACCGTTTCGCATGCTTGAGGTGCTGCTGCTACAGCATAAGCGCCCTTTCACTCGCCAGCGTCCCTTTGTCTCCACTCCCTCTACCCCTCGCCTCCTCCTGCCGTCAGCTGTGTTTGCTCGGATTCCCCTCTTCTTTCTGCGGCGTGTTGCGCGTCTGTCTGCAGCTCAACGAGGCGCGTGAAGCGGCACTGCAACGCGAAGAGGGAAGGACAGTAATTTACAGGAGGTACAGTTAGACTTGCCTGAGGTGTCTCTTTGCCTCTCGTGGCGTGCTCCCCCTGCCCATCCTTCGGAAACGGCCTTCTGTGCATCGTGGTAAAGAAGCTTCATTGGCTTCCCGCTGGGTAGACGGTGCGTTGTCTGCCCATGGACGCATGCGCAGCACTGGGCAAGAATGGAGAAAATACGGTGAACCGAAAAGGCTTCGACCGTTCGAGTCTGTCGTCCTTGCAGGCAAGTCATGCGAAGGCAGCCTACGTGCCCTCTTCCTCTATGCAGATTTATGTGCGCCCACATATAGTTGCTTTCTTTGGTTTTCCATATGGTGGGTGTGTCTCTGTACATATATATATATATATATATATATATATATATATATGGGTGTGTCTCTGTGCATATGTGTATATATCTATATGGATGTGTCTCTGTACATGTACATATATATATATATATATATATATATATATGGGTGTGTCTCTGTACATATGTGTATATATCTATATGGATGTGTCTCTGTACATGTGTTAACATACATATGGGTGTGTCTCTGTACATGTGTTAATATACATATGGGTGTGTCTCTGTACATGTATATATATATTATATATGGGTGTGTCTCTGTACATATGTTTATATATCTATATGGGTGTCTCTCTGTACATATGTTTATATATCTATATGGGTGTGTCTCTGTACATATGTTTATATATCTATATGGGTGTGTCTCTGTACATGTGTATATACATATGGGTGTGTCTCTGCACATGCGCATATATATATATATATATATATATATATATATATATATATATATATATTTATGCGCACATCAGCTGCGCTCTTTGTACGTTTGTTGTTTGTGCGCGGCAATTCCCCGTCTTTCCTTGCGGCATTAGCTTGTTCTCTTGGTCTCTGTGTCTCCTTCGTGTGCGCATTTGCGTCACTTTTCGCTCTGCAAGCCTCGTTGGAGGGGGGTCGGGAGGTCGGCCGCTCGGTGTGTGTTTATGGCAGGGGGCATTGGGAGAAAGGGGTGTCTGAGGGGAGGTGTATCTGCTCTCTCTCCCCTCCTTCTGCTGCGTTTTTTGTGCTCTTCGTTGTCTTACGAGGCTGCTTTCCGTAAGGAGGCTGTTCAGTGGGTGCTGACTGCTGCAGAGTCTCGTGTTTTTCCATGGTTTCCTCGTGTCTGTTCTGCAGAGGGCGTAGCTGAGAGCATTCTTGCAGATGTTCGCCGCTTCTTAGCATCCGCCTCATGGTACTTGAAACGTGGCATTCCTTACCGTCGAGGCTATCTGCTGCATGGTCCTCCTGGATGCGGGAAAAGCAGCTTTGTCATGGCTCTCGCGGGGGAGCTTAAATACAACATTTGCGTGCTCAATGTTGCGGATCCTCACATGACCGATGACAGGTTGCAATATCTCCTCGCGTGAGCCTTCCTCCCGCTTCTTTCCTTCCCTCGCGTGTGTGTGTGTGTGTGCGCGCGCGTGGTTTCTAGTGCCTCCTGCCGCTTGTTTGCTCGCGTCTTCCTCTCACACAACCTCGTCTTTCGTGCTAGCTGAGTGCGCTTGAATCGCGGCTTTGTAAGCACCGCAGCAGCTGCCACGCGGAGATATTCCACGTACGTGTCATCATCAGTGTGCATGTCATCATCAGTGTACATGTCGTCATCAGTGTTCATGTCATCATCAGTGTACATGTCATCATCAGTGTACATGTCATCATCAGTGTACATGTCATAATCAGTGTGCATGTCATCATCAGTGTGCATGTCATCATCAGTGTGCATGTCATCATCAAGTACACGTCATCATCAGTGTGCATGTCATCATCAGTGTACATGTCATCATCAGTGTGCATGTCATCATCAGTGTGCATGTCATCATCAGTGTATGGCCGTGCATCTGACTGCGTGAGAATTAGCGTTTTTGCTTCTTTGCAGCGTGGGATTCAAAAGTAAGCTCATGCGTATCCTGTACGGAGAAAGCGAGTTGGCAGATATTCAAGTTGGGTGCTGGCTGCCTGCTGCTGCTCCGTGTGTGCTGCTGCTGCTCTTGCTGCGATTTCTCCCCGAATCCCCCCTCTCCTCCCTCTGCTCCCTGCAGCACGGTGCCTCCTCGCTCGCTCTTGCTGCTGGAAGACATCGACAGCGCGATTCGCCAGTCGGAGTCTGCAGAAGGCAACAAGGAACTCTCCAGTGTGGGGGAGGGGCCTCTTCTGACACAACTCACTGTCAACCCTTACGGCGCAAGGAGCATCACGTACAGCGGACTGTTGAACGCACTCGATGGGGTGAATGCTTGTAGAGGCGGCAGCACGTGTTGAGGCTGGCTGCGGCTGTACCTCCTTAGATGCCGTTCCTTTCCCCTTGAGAGCTAGCACAGCGTTCTTGTGCCTACCTACCTACCTACCTACCTGCCTGCTTGCCTGCTTGCTTGCCGCTAGTCCCCCCGTAGTCAGTGCGCTCCCAGATCGTGCAGCTGAGAAAAGACATCCTGACGTCTCATGAGTTTCCGTTGCACGATGCGCGCCTGCTGCACTGTTTAGGTGGTAGCAACAGAAGAGAGGATCATCTTCCTCACGACAAACCAGCCAGAGCGGTGCGGTTGAACACAATTTACACTATGCACAAAGCAGTACCGTCAATCAAGCGGCTTGCCACTCTTGGGCATGACAAGAGGTGCCCTTCTCTTCCAGGCTGCCTTCTGCATTCGCCATGGCGTGCTAAGAGCAATGTGCTGGATGTGCGTGCGTGTGTGTGTTTTTCTTGGAGTTGCTCGATCAACGTTTCTAATGATACTTGTGTTGTCTCCTGCTCTCTGTGTCTCGCCGGTGATACTTGCCAAAAAGCAGGGCCCATAGGAATGTGTACAGAAGCTTCCTACTTGCTTGCGGCTGTCTGTTTGTAAAGTGCTTCTTTCTCTTGAGAGCAGCTTTCCCCAGATTTTCCTGCTGTAGCGGCTGTCAGTTGCACTGCTAGTAGCGGGCACCGCATGCGTTCAAGTTTCAGCCTGCCAGAGAGCGTTGCCGTAGCGTTGCCGTGGCGTTGCCGTACAGCTCTTGCCTTCAACGTGACGCAACCTCTGTGTCTTAGCCGTCTTATTGTGCCCGATTCTCTTTGCTTTCTTCCCCCTCCCTCCAGGCTTCCCACTTCGCTAATTCGTCCTGGTCGTGTAGACTTGAAAGTGCGCATTGGCTACGCCACCCCTGCACAGCTGAGGCAGCAAGTAAGCGCTTATTGGGAGCTTTCGAGTGCGTTGCACCTCTCCATCGCAGCGCCTCTGTCTGCACTGCTACGGGTAATGCGTCTTTATTGTGAAATCTAGAGTCGAGGGTAATGCTTCTTGAGCTGGTTCTTGGCGCTTCGCGGCTGTGTACCGAAATACTCGAAAGGGATTCAGGATCGTCCGTCCGCGGGAGTGCAGTGTGATAGTTCTTCCTGTCTTTGCTTGTCTGCAGTTTCTTCGATTTTTACCGGATGCAAGCGCTGAGGCTGCCGATGAATTTATTAATATTCTTTCGCCACTCCAAATCAGTGAGCTCCTCCTCCTCGCTGCGCTCAAGGCTTCTCCCACGAGTCTTCGTGGCAGAAGCCTCGCATACGGGGCAGGGTGTATGCACATACGTCATTGCAGATTCTTAGCTGGCACGTGCGCTTCTATGGAGCGTGGAGATATAATGTGTCAGTATGTCCATCTTTTCCTAGGCAAAATAGTCGAAAGGGGCCGAGTCGATTCGTGTACACACATATTGATGTATACGCATTCAAGACTTAACTGCGTTGATTTTTACCATTACCCATCATGACATCTGCATGATGGATATATATATATATATGCATGTATGTACATGTACGTGTATATATGTTCATATGTGTCTATATATATATATATATATATATATATATATATATATATATGTATTGCATGCCCATTTATATGTGCGCGTAAATTCACTGTGCCCACTCCCCACGATAACGCACCTTTGAATATACATGTATACATATTTATTTCTTTATTTATTCTCAAACGAAGACCGCGATCCTAACAAGTGTTTGGATATAGAGGCATCCCGTTTTGACGGATTAGCAGATTTATGCATGTGTGTTCGTCCGATTAAGCACGTGGCAATGCCGTTATGATTGGCTGTCCATATATATATACATATATATGTACACATATATAGCTTATATGCGCATCTATGCACGCCGCTTTTTGATGCGTGGGAAAACAGATGGTCACGTGCTTCGCCTCGCGTAGGCCTCCTTCGCAGTCAGTGCCTGCTGGTGTTTTGCCGCTCTAATGCGTCTTTTCCGCCTTTTCTGTGGTGTGCTGCTTCTGTTGCACGTGCTTCACCAGGCATGGCAGAGTTGCAGGGTTTCTTTTTGTTTTGCCGAGATGACAGCAAGCAGGCTTTGGAGATGGCGAGAGCTTGGCGCGAGGCAGACGAGCAGGTGGTACAGGAACTGCAGCTGAAGCAGCAAAAGGAGCTGCAGCAAAAGCAGGAGCAGCAGCACCAATCGCAGCAGAAGCCACAACAGACAGGGGGGGGCGATAGCGGGAATAGGAGTGGCAGTGAGTCCCTTGCAGGCGCAGCAAAAACAGCAGCGAGGCACAACCCGCCTTAAGCCACCCCACAATGCTGCATGCGCATGCACCTCGAGGGAAACGACGAACACAGGCATGTAGAAGGCTCCTTGCTTTAGCGCCAGCTACCCACTCCCAACACATCTTTGCCACTGTCGCTAACATCATGGCTGTAGGACTTGCCCGTTAGTCTCGCGATCCCACGAGATGTTGCAAGAACGGCCCTTTGTGCTGCAGCCTTGCGCGGCGAGGCTGGTGTTGGTGCCCGCAATACCCTCTCTGGCATGAGGGATTTTTGCACGAATGTGTATATATCCCCTCTTTTTTGGCAGTTTAAATCCCCAGTGAAACTGGCGTGTGTGTCTGTCGGCTCGCAATGCAGAGAGCGAGCTACCGGCTCGCAAAAAGCTGCTCGGAGTCGCTTGCGTGATCTTCTACGCTTAGAAGCTGCAGCGGCAGCACTTTCCCTCCCCCTTACCCCTCTCGTGGTTCTTGAGCATCTCGTAGCGTACACCCTATCCTATCTTTGAAGAAGCCTCGTGCGGCAGCCAGGGGGAGCTCGCGCAGGCTGCGTGTGGAGTAGGCGTTTTAGGTCGGTGTCTAGACACCTCATTTAGGGCAGTAAAAGGAGCCATGTTTCTTCTGAATGCTCTTTCACAACATTGTGTTGCATCTAGGACACATGCCGTAGAGGGCTGGGGGTTTTTAAGTGTTGCCGCAGAATTTCGCTCGAAGTTTTGACGAACGGCGTATCTCTACATGCGATCTTACGCCCTCCCCGGCAACCCACAGCTGCCGCAGCAGCCAGTATTTCCTTTCCTGTCGCATGCGTCTGCACGTTCTCTGGGGGGTCAGCGTCTCTATCTGCAGTTGCAGCAGGCACCACGCCATCTCGCAGGTTGACTGACTTTCCCAGTCCACCCTTGTATATCCCTATAGGACGCGATTCCTTCGATACAATCCTCAGAAGCAGCGCCCAATGAACAGTTGGAAGACAAACAAAAGCGACACACAACGAGCAAGCAGAGAGGGCAGGGATACGCCTAGGCGGGGGAGTCTGCGCGCTAAGTATCGGGGCTTTGTTCAAGAAATGCTCCGAATCCAGAAATAGAACAGGCGCATTTTCCGTTAAAAAAAGCCAGGTGGAATGCACGATCGATTCCCCTAGACTGACTGCGAAGAAACGAATGAGTAGTCAGACACCTCAAAAAAAAGACAAGCGTTCACTGGTGTATTATGCCTGCGTTCCGCATTGAATCGGCTGCCATTCTCGCCGTAGAAAGGAAGAAATGGCGATTTTTCCACTGAGTCTGCACACTGCCAAAAGGGGGACCATCCTCCGTATCATCAGCCCTTCTCAGCGTCTATATATACCTTCGCGGTGTGCCGCTCATCCGTTTGCAGAGAATATGCATTCCTTAGCAGCGCGATGCAGCCACTGCATCAGCAAATATTATCACGCATCAGACAAAACTCACTCAGTTACTCACTAGCTAACTAGCGCGTAAATAGCGGTGTAGGAAGCAGGCAAGCCTTGCTTTGTAAGCCTCTATCTCTATATGTATATTCTTTTTCTTAAGCCTTCTTCAGAAACCTACCCACCCTCCCTTGGCCTGTACTGACGCCCCTTCCCCTCAAGCTACGCAGCTAAATAAATATTTATAAATAATATATATATATATGTATATTTCAGTGCAAATATATAATAAATATATATATTATGTGCAGCCCAACGTCTCTATCGCTTCAATCCCCCCTCCCCTCTTGAGACCCTCTAAGAGAGCCTCAAGAGGGAACCACCCACATCTAATTGAATTTTTCTAACCACCATCTAATTGAATTTTTCTAACCACCCACATCTAATTGAATTTTTTAAACCACCCACATCTAATTGAATTTTTTAAACCACCCACATCTAATTGAATTTTTTAAACCACCCACATCTAATTGAATTTTTCTAACCACCCACATCTAATTGAATTTTTCTAACCACCCACATCTAATTGAATTTTTCTAACCACCCACATCTAATTGAATTTTTCTAACCACCCACATCTAATTGAATTTTTTAAACCACCCACATCTAATTGAATTTTTCTAACCACCCACATCTAATTGGATTTGCGCGTGCAGACGTCTCCGTCATTTGTCGTGGCAGCAAAAAAAAGGTAATCGCGCAGAAGCAACGCATAAACTCTACAGAGGAAAAGGCGTCCGATTGTGACCACAAGGAAGATTTGCAAAGGCCCTTAAGGGAGAAAGGGGGGAGGCGGCGGTAGGGGCCTAGAGCTGTTGCTGCAATCCTTGCAGCTCTAGCTAGCTGCTAGCTAGCTGCTCCCTAGCAGTCGAGCGCACTGCTGCAGCCTGCATTACATCTCCGCAGCCGCTTCGGGGAGGAGTGGCAACGCAAAATCATCACACGACAATATATGTTCAACGTGGCGTTGCTGTCTGTCTCTAGGGGAGAACTTCCCCGAGCCTCCTCTCCAGCGACGCACGGCCTAATGTATGGTAGATAGAGCACGTTCAGTAGTGGGAGAAGGAGAAGAGTCTTGCAGCACTTCGATTTACCCCCTGCTGCTGCCACTGTACGCTCCAAATACACTGTGGGGAGCTTCCCCATTCCCTCCGTGGCTTGGCGAGCCGGCCAGGTGCTGTTGCAGCAAGGCAGCAGACGATCCTCTGAACGCGGCTGCCTGCACATGAGACGGTTGTGCTCCTCCCGCACCCATGCTCAAATGCAGCTGCTGGAGCTGCTGAAGAGACACGCCTCCAGCAACAGCATTTAGCGCAAGATGCTGCTGCTGCCGCGGCAGGCCGGAGGTTTCCAGGTAGGACTGCTGCAAGCCTGTTGCTTGCTGCAGCGCATACGGGTTGAAGGCATACGCATGCTGCTGCTGCAGCTGCTGCGGCTGCTGGCGGTACTGTACAAGGTGATAGTGCGCCGCCTGCTGCTGCTGCTGCAAAAGCGCAGGGGTAGCAGCCACCGCGTTAACTCCTGCAGCGGCATATCGCTGCTGCACTGAAAGCTGCTGCTGATGACTGTACGCCGGCAAGCTTGCACTTTGCCCAATGCTCATTCTCGGATTTTGCATGTGCTCCAATCGTCTGCACACGTGCACACACAGATACAGACATACAGATACACAGACATAGACAGACACAGACAGACAGGTTTATTCCAAAGCACCATCTCAAGAAACGTCCCTCAAAGACGACCGAACCCAGCCTCCCTTCCACACACGCACACACACACCCCCTTCCCCCCAGAAACACACACACACACACACTATCCCCCCCCTTCTTCAATCCCCCAATAATGGCACTACTTGCCTATGCAAGGCAGCGCCTACTACGCATCACTGCACCCCCTTGCACTCAAATTCGCTTCCCCCGTAAAGCTGCTACGGTGGTAGCCAGAGAGAGAGAGAGAAAGCCTTGCTTGCCCTTTTCGCTGCTCCTCGCAAGGAGCGCACACTCAATACAGATAAATACCCTCTCTAACAGCGGCATGTAAACAAGCATAGCAGCAGCAACAAACAGCAACAAACAGCAACCGAAGAGCAAGCGCGCACAAAGAGAGACAGACAGAGAGAGAGAGCGAGACAGACAGACAGACAGAGAGAGACAGAGAGAGAGCGAGACAGACAGACAGACAGACAGACAGAGACAAAGAGAAACTCGTGCAGCAGACAGCACAGAACAGAGTACAGTGCGCTTCTTTAAAAACAACACTGGACTTACACAAGACGCTGCGGTGAAGCCACAGACTGAATGCCACCCCCGAAATTCCAAGAGCGATCGCTGTCGCTCAGAGCTGCACGCATGCCGTCGGTACATTGCACATACGAGCGCAGAAAGATATTTTGTAGACACTGCACAACCCCTCCTAGAACAGAAGCTCAAACGCTTTCGAGCAGCAACAGCTCCTGCTGTTGCCCTCTGTGTGTTTAGGTGTGTGTATGTGTATAGGTATTATCAATTTATCTGTAAGTGTATAGGTATTATGTAAGTGTATAGGTATTATGAATGTGTATAAGTATTATGTATGTGTATTTGTGTAGGTATTATCAATTTATCTGTAAGTGTATAAGTATTATGTATGTGTATTTGTGTCGGTATTATCAATTTATCTGTAAGTGTATAAGTATTATGTATGTGTATAAGTATTATGTATGTGTATTTGTGTAGGTATTATCAATTTATCTGTAAGTGTATAGGTATTATGAATGTATCCCTCTATACGTGTGTCTCTCTGTAAGTGTGTCTCTCCGTAAGTGTGTGCACGTCGCTCTTGCTGCAGCGCCTCCAAGGCACAAGCCAATGAAGCAGGAGGCGTGTGTGTGCCTTGCCTGCGTCTAGCGAGGCTACGTGAGCAGACGTCTTACATAAGCTGCCGCAAGCTGACTTACGCTGAGAAATCACAGAGACTCCCCGCTGATTTTTTCCAGCAGGCTGTCCACTTTGTGCAACATCGCCAGCGCATCCTACACCTCCCATCCCCACACCTCCAAAGGCAGCTGCATGCATGCCATCGAGGGGTGGGTGCGCGCCGCGTACTTGCAAGCCGTGCTGATAATGTTGCTCGCTCTGTTGGTGGGGAGGACCAAGGGGAATATGATGCTGCTGCTGCTGCTGCTGCTGCTGTTGCTGCTGCTGCTGCTGCTGTTGCTGCTGCTGCTGCTGCTGTTGCTGCACCCTTCCCCCCCCCGCAGACTGTGTCTGTGCAGTGGCTTCTTTGCCCCGCCGTCTAGTTGCGTTCCGCTGCTGCTTCTGCTGCTGCTGCTGCTGCTGCTGCTGCTGCTGCTGACAGAGAACCTCCGACGAGTGCTGCTTTGGCGCATTGATCTGCGAGCTTCGCTTCGAACTCTTCACATTCGCGTTGTGCCCCTTCTGCCTGCTCTGCTGCTTTGTGCCTCGCCGCGACGTCTGTTGTTGCTGCTGCTGCTTCTTCCGCGGCTCACTCGCTCGTCGGTGATGCTCCTGAAGACGTAAAACATACACAATGCAAAAACAACAGAAAAAGTGGGCAGCCACTGCAAGAGAAAGGTTCTACGGCTCCTGGGCTAAGGCAGAAGGAAAAAGGTCGTAGAGTGGAGCACGCGCAGCAGCCGTTCTACCAGACGCGCGAAAACACACAAAGACAGATGCACAGATACACATAAATCCCATACGCATTTATCACATGGACATAAATCCCATACACACACAAGGGCACACAGACACATACATACACACGTACACATACAAACACACATACACAAACCCCCTCTGATGCACACCCACCTCCACCACAAACACACATCGGCACCTCAAACACACACCGAACCAGCTACATCTACAGCTAGCTAGCTAGCGGAGCGCGCTGGGCAAGCCGCGTGGTGCCAGTGGCGAGAAATCTCGCGATAAATGATGTAGCCTATGAAAACAGCGGACTGTCACCGAGCAGCGCACGCTGTTGCTACGCCAGGATCCAGCCTACGCACTTGCAGGAGACGATCGTAGTGTTGAGCGATGGATATTATGTTGTATGGGGGTAAGCAAGCAGGTTCATTCTGGTGCGGTTGTTCGAATGCAGGCACGGTGCATGTCAGAGAGCTGTCTGATCCCTTTTTGCCCCCGCTGCGCTGTCGAGAGTTTTCTCGGAAAAGCGGCAAACCCCGGTAGAAAAGCAGCTGAATGCGTTGGTCAGGAGCAGCTCCTGAGATCCACACACAGAGAGAGACAGATGGAGATAGAGGAGATAAAGATAGAGGAGATAGAGATAGAGAGAGGCGATAGAGAGATGAGATAGAGACAGATAGAGATAGAGGAGATAGAGATAGAGGAGATAGAGAGATGAGATAGAGAGAGGCGATAGAGAGATGAGATAGGGAGAGGCGATAGAGAGAGGCGATAGAGAGATGAGATAGAGAGAGGCGATAGAGAGATGAGAAAGGGAGAGACAGATAGAGATAGAGGAGATAGAGATAGATAGAGGAAATAGAGGAAATGGAGGAGAGAGAGACAGATAGAGGAGATAGAGGAAATGGAGGAGACAGATAGAGAGGAGAGCACTTAGACGAGGGATGCATTTAGAGAGAGGGCTGTGTCTGGGTGGCATGCGCGAAGCGTCTTGTCGCAGGCTTGTCATGAGACAGACGCGTCCATACATGACGAGCTGAGCGGCGTGTGATTCAAGGGGTGTGAGATGTCGTGGGGAGAATTAGTTCTAGAAAGGCTAAACGGATGCACACTGGCGTGAAAAAAAGTGCTGCTCACCACCTCTGACCAAATGATCCAACACTTGCGCAGGAGTCACAGGTTCGTTGCAACATGTGATAACCTGTTGCAATGCCGCTTGCAGCTCGCCATGCCCATCTCCTTCTAGCAGAGCATCTACAGGATGCTTTCTTGAACCTGAACGGTGGCACTGCTGCAAAGCAGCTGCTGCAGCAGCTGTCTGAGGATCTCCCTGTAAGGCTTTTGACAGCAAGTGGCGTAGGATGTTGATGCGCAGCAAGTCTGAGAGAGTCAGGATGGGGGAGTGTGCTGCCTGTGACAGCCGCATGCCTTCCAGCATCTCCACGCTGCAGCACACCACACGCCTCGTAGCTGCGAGCTGAGATGTGCAGACCGATCCTATGGACCGCTCACTCATGCTCCGCTCAAGAATCATCGTTTCTTTAAAGCCTTCGGAGGGAGGGTGAAAGAGAGAAGCAGGAAGACGCGGCGAAGACGAGGAAAGGGAATTTTAAGACAAGTAGAGGGAGCTGGTTGGTCACAAAACGAATGCGGCTTTAAGGCGTCGTCAGGTTCTACACGCGCTGCAGTCTCTCTATCTGCACTGGAAAAAGTTTTAGAAAAATTATCTTGCTCGATGTTCAGGGGTACCTCGTTATAGCGACGGGAGCGTCCACGGAAGCCTTGACTGTGAGCTCAACTTGCGAGCTTCCTGGCAAAAACGCAAGCATCAACAAGGCAGCTTCTCTCTGCGGGAGAAGTGTGGCACCTTCTGCCCATGCCTGCGAAATGCTTTCTTTGTTCTGCTGCGCTACAGCCACCGCGTATATCTCCCCAGGCTGCAAGGCATAGTCACACGAAAGACACACACACACACACTCGCAAAAGGAAAATATTAAAAAAACAGACTTGCATGCAGACTGACATGCATGCAAATATACTGACATACATACATGCATACACATATACCGACATACATACATACATACATACATACAAATATACTGACATACATACAAATATACTGACATACATACATACATACATACATGCATGCAAATATACAGACAAATATACAGACGTATCGAGACAACCGTAGCTAGACGCATTACATACACGCTACATACATGTGTATACGTACATTCACGAAACCACATGTACAAACAGACGTACGTACAAACACCCACACATCATACATGCACATACAAAGACACAAACATATACCTTTGTGAACAAAAGATTCTCCCATAAAGACAGGCAACAGACAACAAGGGTTCCCTAGCCGTCTCCCCCATTCAACTCTACAGAGAAGGCCGTAAAAAAGCGGGGATTCGCTGCATAGCGCGTCAAAATTCCTGCACTTTTCCTTTTTTTTCTGAAAAAAAGACGCCATTGCGTATGAAATTCAAATCGCTCATGAAAGAAGACAAGAGACACCCTTCTCAAGAACCGCCGTCCGGATGCTCGTCGAGGCAAGACAGCGCCGTACTCCAGAGCTTCCCCCACAAACGCCGATGAAATTGAAATGCCTACTTGCTTGAACACTCTCGATCTTCCTGCACTTGTTTTGACTGCCTCTGGACATACACTGAGAACTCCCATAGGGCTTCTGTAGCTGAGGATTCCCTGAACTTTGACTGCCTTCCCTGACTTTCCCGCCGCAGCGCCGCTGTTGCCAGATACCGACTCTTGCGGACCGACAAAATACCAAGTGACTCCAAAGGGCGACATAGGCCGCATGACTTCGAACATTGTAGGAACGGAGGAGCCGCTGCGGCAGCATTCAGCGAAAAATCGCATCGTGTCAATCATCACAAGGCGCAAAACAGTAAAAAAGAACGCGAAAGACGCGAGGGCGCCACCCGAAGACGGAGCAATCCAAGAGGCACCCGTAGCGTACAAATCCGTCATGGAAGCAGCAACTAACACCCTCGTCGAAAAGAATTCTCAGGTAGATGTATCGGGGAACGAGATAGCAGCAGTAGCAGTAAGAGGTGCAGTAGTATTAGCAGTAAGAGGTGCAGTAGTAGTAGCAGTAAGAGCAGCAGTAGTATTAGCAGTAAGAGGTGCAGTAGTGTTAGCAGTAAGAGTAGCAGTAGTAGTAGCAGTAAGAGGTGCAGTAGTGTTAGCAGTAAGAGTAGCAGTAGTAGTAGCAGTAAGAGTAGCAGCAGTAGTAGCAGTAAGAGTAGCAGCAGTAGCAGTAATGGTAGCAGCAGTATTGGTAGCACATGCACACGTGAACACGCGAAAAAAATGAAATCTGCAGAAGCAGCTCGAGGACAGAGATCCCCCATCGAAAGAAATTGCTAAACACGTGAGGCATGCGTGCAGCACACATGTGTGCCCTTGAAAAGCAAGAAAGCGATTCCACAGCAGCACGCGTAAGTACATCACCACTCCACAAATCCAATTTTCATTCGATATTTTTGGGAGATGTTTGTTTCTGCGATGCTTTGTTTTGCGACACCCTTAAAGGACTTGTTTTTTCAAAGACCGTTTACAAAACTTTTACTTAAAACTTTCTAGAGACGCTGTACGTCGCCCCTTGATTTCCCTCTATCATCCCCCTCTCTCGCTGCGCATATCCGCGACTCCAGCGTGTTCTTATAACGAGAAGTGTGCTTTCCCCCATTTCCTCCCTCTTTCCGCCTCCTCCAACGTGCGCAACAAGGAGGTGCCTATCATACCTTCTGAAGAGATCGACAGCATCCACATCTGTTTGCGTTTGCGGTTTGGGAAGTGGCAACGTGAACTTCCAGCGTCCGCATGCGAATTGATTGATCAGCTGCGCGCATGCGGGGAGGGAAGAGAAGAGTCTGCACGGCTGGATATGCCTTCCTCGAATTTGTTCAGCTTGTGCGACACGTTCGTTGATTTGTTTAAGGTCCGAGACGTCGTGAAGAGAAGGCACGCCGATGTCGATACACCCGCAGCCCCCTGCATCGTCAAGGCGTTCATCAGCCGCATTTCTTCTGTCATCATCTCCGCTTTCGCCTCCACGTCGCTGGAAGCGCGCACTGCGCAGCTGCTCGATCCGTTTCTGCCGCTGCTGCTGCTGCTTCACCACTGCAGCTGCTGTCGGGGGTGTTCGCAGCTGCTGCTTGTACTCCACGGCAGCGACTGCAGCTGCGCGATGGTCGAAGTGAAAACATTCGTTCCGAGGTGTTGGAGGCAAATACAAAATGAGGCTGGAGTACAGACACTCCGGGGGTCGGTGCGACGCGAGCGCAGCCACTGCAGGATCCTCTGCCGCTGCAGCTGAAGAAGCCTTTATGCAAAGATACGGAGAACTAGGATCTCCGGTAAAAAGCAACACAAAGTCAACTCCTGGCAACACAGCCGCAAGGGCGGCATGAATCTGAGACACCTTCTCAAGGCTGGACGTCTTGTTGAAAAAGAGACAACGCGAGAGATCAACGCCGCGATCCACCAGCCCTAAGGCACGTACAAATATACATACACATGCACACGTACATACACACGAACATGCATATACGAACACACATACACATACACACGAACATACATATACGAACACACATACACATACACACGAACATACATATACGAACACACATACACATACACACGAACATACATATACGAACACACAGAGAGAGCAGAGCAGAGAGGCATGTCACACAGAGGAGAGAGAGCAGATTCTTACAGAGACAGGGAGACAGACAGAGAGAGAGAGTGAGACACAATGAGAGACAGAGAGAGTGAGACACAAAGACAGACAGAGAGACAAAGAAAGAGAAAGAGAGAGACTGTAGCCACTGAAAATGACGATCCGAGGCTGACAACACGAGACACGCGCATACCCCAGGAATAAGAATCCATCACAGTCATACACATACATGCATACACTTACATGTGCATACATATACATACATACATATATATATACATACATATACACATTTATACACGCATACAACAGACATACTACATACAAACCTACATACATACACGCGTACTCATGAACGCTTACATCCATAGACACCTATCTGATGATAATGGAGCATGGCATGTGCGCAGACGCAGCAGAACCGTGTAACCCCTCAGAGAAACAAAAAGAAAGCGAACAACCGTGAGGATTCTCCCACGCAAATGGCACTGTAGAGACAGCGCAAAAACGACACTGGAGCACCGGGGTGTACACTTGCTCAGCCGCTGAAAGCGTACATGAATAGCTCCACCAGCAGCAACGAAAGGAAGGCAGGAAAGGAGTTTGAACGTACAGCTAAAGACAGCCGTTGAACCTTCGGGAGCTTCAGAATCCGCCTTTGTCGGCATCTCGGAGAGCTGCTGGCCGTCAATGCAATTTTTTACCTTGCCAAGCATGAATGAGGGAGAGAATGACGCTGCCAGGAGAGTTTTGAGCAGCAGTGCGTCAGAGGAGAAGCGCGCTTCAACTGCCGCTGCTGCTGCTGCTGGGTCATAAGACACACCACTCGTGAAGTCTGTTGTTTCTGTTTGTTGCAGCTGAGTCTGTAGTGTGTGTTGCAGTGCATATTCCTGCTGCTGCGGTTGCTGCTGCTGCTGGTGTGGTTGTTTCTGCAGTTGCGTGTCTCCAGCAGCTCTTCCTTGGGACTGTTGCTGCAGATGCGGTGTAAAAATACTACCGTCTTGCAACAATTTAAGCAGAAATTGCAGGTTCTTGTAGGCTGCCGAAGCTGCGCGCCGCAGCAGCATCCACAGAGTAGTGTGGCGGTGTAAATACATAGGAATATATATATATCTATATATATATATATATATATATATATATATATAAGTATATGTTTAGATACATATGTATATATGTATCTGTAGATAACCTATATGTATACATACATGTATATATGCCCCATGTGTATAAATGTGTATATGCACATACATGTACATATATAATTATATATATATATTTATTTCTCTCTCTTCTCTCTTGTATCTCTCTATCACGTTTTCTCTCTCTCTCTCTGTGTTTGTTTAGGGTGCTACAAAACGTTGGAAACGCGCTACAAATGTTGGGGACTAGGGAAGGAGGAACCTCTTTAGACGCACATGCATCGAGCAGCTTTATAACCCGCTGACAGAGATCGCAACAAAGCAGCGTAGTTTGCACCAGCCGCTTTGGCAAGACCGCATGAATGCGTCCAAACTCGCGGGCTGCTCTGTTGTATTCTACCTGAAGAAACAAGCGCATGCATGGGGTGTATCGACAGCACAGCGAAAAATCACTGGGTTCCGCCTCTCTCGGCACACGGGGCAGGCAATGGCAAACCTTGCGAGTGCGCTGCCTTGACACTGCGGCGGAAAGAGACGACAGCGCAAAGGCTAGAGAAGCAGCTAGCTAGCCGGCTAGCTGTCTGTCTGTCTGTCTGTCTGTCTCTGTCTCTCTGTCTGTCCGTTCTTCCGTCCCTTCATCCCCCTTCTCCCTCCCGCCTGCTATGCTCCTCGCGGAGAAAAAGAAAAACACCATCCTTCTCACCTTCATATTGAGTTCTAAGCGACGCGAGCGACTTGGAGCCGCTTGCCTGGCGAGCCGCCCACGCAACTCTGCGGTCGAAGCCGCAAAATGAAGCAAAAATTCCACAAAACAGTTCCTAACAAGCACCCACAGGCAGGCAAACAATGCAAGCAATGCATGCATGCATACGGGTAATGCAGCTAATGTATGCATGCAGGATGCGCCGTCTTGAAAGGGGCTGCTGCAATATAAGGCCAGGCTTTCTTCTGTTTTCCTTTCACCCCCCGTTGAAGTAGAGGCGTCTCTTTGAAAGGGGAAGCGCAACGGGGGAAGGATAAAATAAATGTCACATGCAGACAAGATACGGCGTGCCAGAAGCCCTTGAAACCAAGCACTTGAGGCGACATCAGACACACAAAAAGAGGCCTCGCAAAACTGGCAAAAACATGTGCAAGGTGAAGTGGCGAGAATTCAGGAGGAGCAAGAAGGAAGGAAAGAGGGGGGAGAAGAAGGGCTGCACCAAGAGAAAAGCAGCACTCCAGCAAGCGCAAAATGAGAACTCAGCAAAAGGTTGCAGACAAAGTATTCGCGTGCAGACAAAAAAAACGTAAGATATCTGCATCCAGAGGAAAGGCCGCCTCTCCCTCTCTCCCTTCAGCTGTCTTACTCTCTTTCCCTCTCCCTCTCTCTATCTCTGTATCTCTCTCTTTCTATCTCTTTCTCTGCATATCTATTTCTCTTTCTCTCTCTATCCCCATCTCTCTCTCTATCTCCCTCTCTCAATCTCTTTCTCTGTATCTCCATCTCTCTCTATCTCTGTATCTCTCTCTCTCTCCCTCTCTCAATCTCTTTCTCTGTATCTCCATCTCCATCTCTCTGTATCTCTCTCTCTATCTCTTTCTCTCTCCCTCTCTCTCTATCTCTTTCTCTGTATGTATGTATATATATATATCTATCTCTTTCTCTGTAAGTATATATATATCTCTATCTCTCTCCATCTATCTCTTTCTCCACTTTACCACTGAACCAGGGCGTGTACAAACGTCTTACCTGAGCATTAATGGCTCTGAAAACTGTCCCCCATCGAAAAGTGCTCGTGTCTTGAGTTGCTGCTGCAGCTGCAGCGCAGCTTCGAGCCCTGCTGAGGCTTTGGAGTGTCTCTGCAGCAGCATCAATGCGGGGAAGGCAAAGAGATCTGTGCTCGACAGGCAGCTAGCCATCACGACGGCGTCCAGAGGGCAGCCAAAGACGATTCCCAAGAATACCAGCCTACGCAAACAGTTACAAAACACATCATACGCAAAACACGGGGAAAGGCACTTGCATGTAGATGTATGCACGTATATACACATATTTATTCTAGGCCTAGTATGCGAAAAATATGGACGACATAAGGGCGAAAGCGTGATGCGAGGTGATGCGTGGCTTCTGTGTGTGAGGAGTGGAAGGGCAAATAGAGGGCGCAGTCTCGAAACTCCATTGAAGACAGCAAGAAAGATGCAAGCAAGGGATACCTTCCTCCCCCGATGGTGCAGAGAAGTACGTCTATACACGCACTTGCATAGGCGCACGTCGATAGGCAGCTGCATCATCAGATAACCCAGTCGTGTGATCTCGCCATTCGAATCGAGAGCTCCTTGCTCGCGCAAGCCATCCTGCACAAGCGAGAGGCACACTACATAAAAGATACATTTCACATATACGCACACACAAAGGCAAAAAGGCCTTGTGGATTGTACGTAGTTGGTGAACACAAAGACACCAGCGGGCAGGTGAGCATGTAATGCGCAGCACGTGGCGATTGCTGCTGCAGCGGATATTGCTGTGGATGTTGCAGATGTTGCAGCAAAAACACCTCCCCCCTTTCCCAGGACTAAAGCCTCCACACAATGGCTCTGTACAGACGCGAAACGCACACCCATATTACCTGCGCTGCAGCAAGGGCAGACATGGGAGGTGGCTGTACAGTCAAAAGTAGCAGCTGCGATGGGGTTAGAGATCCCGTTCGCATGCATTCTGCGGCACATGAACGGCAATAAACAATTACTATTTCGTAATATACATATATATGTATATATACATATGTATTACATATACATACATGTATAGATACTCCAGCACCTACACATACATGTATAGATACTCCAGCACCTATATACATACATGTATAGATACTCCAGCACCTATATACATACATGTATAGATACTCCAGCACCTATACATACATGTATAGATACTCCAGCACCTACACATACATGTATAGATACTCCAGCACCTACACATACATGTATAGATACTCCAGCACCTATATACATACATGTATAGATACTCCAGCATCCCTGCTACAGCATCTACACTGCAGCATTCAGGCGGAGAGACGCAAAAGAGGGGCAGCAAGACACGAAACGTCTTTGAGGAAAGTGTGTCTGCTGCTGCACCTTGTATCGTATTGTGCCTGTCTGTCCGTTGTGGTATGGCTGTATTTCGCTGGCTTCCCGTGGGAGACATAGGATTGGCTGCCTGTGCAATGGCATTTAGCCTCTTTGTCAGATGAGCAACGGTGATGTAGAGTTTATCGAGAGGGGCCGTCTGCATCTCGGGGAGGTCAAAGACTCGCAAGCAGTTCTGATAAAAAGACGATGTCACGAGGCGAATACAGACACCTGGAAACACGCGACCTGCAAGCACAGCAGCAGCAGCAGCAGAAGAAGAAACAAACTGGAAAGATTCGAATTGAAAGTGGTCAAAAAGCCTCAGACGGCGACGCAAAGATTCATTCGTGTCGGCCGAGACGGCATCGTATGTGTGTATGTGCACACCTAGATATGCAGATATACACTTAGAGAGGCAGCCAGAGAGAAGGCAGAGAGTAGATAGATAGATACGTAGATAGATAGATAGATAGATAGATAGATAGATAGATAGATAAGTAGAGAGAAAGAGAAGACAGAGAGTAGATAGATAGATAGGTAGAGAGAGAGAGAGAAAATAGATAGATAGATAGAGAGAGAGAAGATAGAGAGTAGATGGAGAGATAGAAGCCAGCAGATAGACAAAAGACAGTAGATAGAAGCCAGAAGTCAGTAAGTAGATAAAAGACAGAAGACAGCAGCCAGAAGTTACGGAGAAGATAGACACACACGGCAGAGAGAAGCTAGAGAGAAGGCAGCAAACGCGCAAGACAGACAACGATAGATACACAGAACAGATACACAAATGTGCATGTACATGGGCATAGGTATGTGTATGTTTGGAAAGACTAGCAGCTGCGGCAGGCAGTCTCAGCGACATAGAAGATGCGTGCAGAGGAAG
The DNA here is from genome assembly GCF_002999335.1 of Cyclospora cayetanensis. NCBI lineage: Eukaryota > Apicomplexa > Conoidasida > Eucoccidiorida > Eimeriidae > Cyclospora > Cyclospora cayetanensis. The sequence continues at coordinate 18,750 of NW_020312078.1, read as the reverse complement.
ACTTGCCAGTTCGACCACTTCGTTGTTGAGACGAGGCGTGAGACGTCCATGCCTTGACAAGGGCAGATGCATGGCGTCGCTGCGAAAAAAAAAATCTTCACGACAGACAATCATTCATTCCTCCTAAGTCCGCTTCTGCCTTCTCCCCCCCTTCCCCCCAACTCTCCGTTTCTTCCCCTGCCCTACCCACAGAACGTTTCGACACGCGCACTCACCAAACCCGCAAAAAGTCACTCCATGCAGTGCTACTTGAACCCAGATCTATCAGACTGCGCTCATGTCTGCCAGCAGCATGCCATGAACGCGCACACACCTATACCTACGTTTACATATACACATACACATATATATATACATGTACATACATCTGCACATATGCATATATACATATACATACATAAGTATCTATACATATACCCATACATATACCCATACATATACCCATACATATACCCATACATATACATGCATCTGCACACATGCATATATACATATACATAAGTATCTATACATATATTCATACATCCACCCATACACATGCATAAGTATATATATATATACATATATATGTGCCAAATTCGCTTACTGGATCGCAAATCATTTGTCGGCGAAGACAGAAATCCAAGACAACGCGGCAGTTTGGCAAAGTAAGAGAGCTCTCGGCAATGTTGCTGGCTAGCACCACATGGCAGGTGTGGGGAGGGGGTGGACTGAAGACTTCCGTCTGTTCTTCCCTGCCGATTGTGGAGTGCAGCACAAAGAGCTTGAAGGCAGGATTAGTTGGGCACAGAGACACGTGCGCAGCTCCTCCCTTTTCTTCTGCCGAGACAGTGTTTCCAAGAGAAACTCCCTCCGCGGCAGGATGGTTCTGCAAAGCTGCTGCAGATGGCCTCTCAAGGCTTGCCAGTGCCTCGTACAAGACTGAGATTTCAGCAATGCCAGGAAGAAAAACAAGCACCGTTTCTCCCCCATGCGCGAGAGATGATACGAGATCGACGCATACTCGTTCAAGGCCTGAAGCTCAAAAGAGACAGCGGCGGAGAGACGATAAATGCAGTATTTCTTTCCTATTACTTCGCCTCATGCCAGTTGCATGCGCAAAAAAAAAGCTTAGAAAAAGCGTTCACCTCGCACTCGCACACGGCCAAAACCGTGGAGCTCATAACCAAGAGAGAGACAGCTACGGAGAGGAAGAGAAAGACAGAGAGAGAGGGGCAGTTGCTACAGAGAGAGAGGAAGAGAAAGACAAAAGAGACAGAGAGAGAGAGGCAGTTGTTACAGAGAGAGAGAGGAAGAGAAAGACAAAAGAGACAGAGAGAGAGAGAGGCAGTTGTTACAGAGAGAGAGAGGCAGTTGTTACAGAGAGAGAGAGGCAGTTGTTACAGAGAGAGAGGAAGAGAAAGACAAAAGAGACAGAGAGAGAGAGGCAGTTGTAACAGAGAGAGAGAGGAAGAGAAAGACAAAAGAGAGAGAGAGAGAGAGAGGCAGTTGTTACAGAGAGAGAGAGGAAGAGAAAGACAAAAAAGAGAGAGACAGTTACAGGCAGAAAAGAAATAGACTGTAAAAAAGCCTCCCGCTTTTCTATCTGTTCGTGTGTTTATTGTGCCCGATGAAATGCGTATGTAGCCGATCGCTGGCTTTGACAGAGCTGCAAATGTATACCTTGGCGTTAAACATGCAGCAGCAGCAGCAGCAGCCGCTTTTCGCCTACGACTGTACAGCAGACGGAGAAAACTCACCTTTTTGTATATCTGGCTGCAAGCCAGTCTCTGAGTCTGCATTAGCGGCTTTTTGCCTGTTGGTGCTGCTGCCTGCTGTCTGAAAGACTCGTACAGCCTGAAAAGGCACATATGCATGCACGCACACGCAGAGCAGACAAACGTATACACACAGAGAGATAGACACATGGACAGGCAGACAGACAGACAGCACATACATACATACTCAAAGAAGGACAAACATACATAGACACCGACAGATAGGTGGGCATGAGACAGGGAAACAAAGACTCATGGATGGTTGCTGCAAAAACAAGCTCCCCCCCTCCCCCCTGGTTCACTGCAGAGATGATCCGCAAAATTAGCACAACAAAGACACACAGAAACTGCAAAAAGATCACAGCGATGCGCAGCAAGGATAAGCCTTCCTCAACTTTCGCCCGCACAGACACACATAGAGAGACACACCGAGACACACATACAGAGAGAGACGAACATAGAGAGAGACACAGACACACATAGACATACACACGCATTGAGACACACGATGAGACACATAGACACGCATAGAGAGACACATAGAGACAGAGACACACAGACACAGACACACAGAGAGACACATAGACACACATAGAGACATACGGACACACATCGAGACACACATAGACACATCGAGACACACATAGACACATAGAGACACACATCGAGACAGAGACACTCATGGAGACACACATAGAGACACACACAGAGACACAGACACACATAGAGACACATAGACACACATGTAGACACACATAGAGACACAGACACCGACCGAGACACACATCGAGACACATAGACACACATGGAGAAGCACATCGAGACACACGTAGAGACTCACAAAGACACCCCTGTGGAGCAAACATGAATAGGCAACACATGCACTGCTCTCCTTGATTCTTATGATTCAAATACTCTCTCGCGTTCTGCAAAATAGTCTAGTGCGCTCTTCTAATCCACGCTTTCTCCCTCTGATACCCGACACAAAATCCACATAAAATGTCGATGTAAATATATGTGTAAGACTAGACATCACGTTCTCTGCACTGCTCTATACTGCACACAGCAAAATTCTCTTTACATGTGTATCGACCGCTTTACAATCACAGCTCTATACAAAGGCACAGCTACCCCTTCCTTCCCCTTCCCCCGATGACTCTCCTCTACTGAATATGCGGACACCTCTGCCTCCTGTTAAGCAGTGTATCTTTCTCTCGAATCTTTTTAATCATTCCTTCTTCACTGCCGTATTGCCTAAGCCACATGCCCGCGTGTGTGTATGTGTGTGCGTACCTACTTCCACGTGTGGGTGTATATGTATGCATGTATATATGTAAATGTATATTTATATTTGTGTGTGTATAGGTGTGTATTTGTGTGTGTATATTTGTGTTGCATATTGGTGTGTGTACTTGTGTGTGTATGTATGTAAATGTATATTTGTATTCGTGTGCTTGTGTGTGTGTGTGTATTTGTGTGTGTATGTATATGTAAATGTATGTTTATATTTGTGTATGCATATTTGTGTGTATCCGTCCGTCTGTGTATCGATGCTTCTTTTTTTCTGCCTTTTCCTTCGTGCATTTTCTTCAGGGGTATAGCGAGAAATAGGCAACCCTCTCGTGCATGTTTGCCCCTCGCCTTCCCCTGATCGATTTGTGTCGGCTCCGGATGGCTGTTTTGCCCGTGCACGCGCACATAAAATTCCACGTCATCGATTTCCTTATTCTTCTGAAACTAACACTCAACTAACACTATTTTTTCCCCTTTTTTTCTGCCGTCTTTTTTCGTAGGATCCAAGCCGTCTATTTCCTTATTCTTCTGAAAGTAACACTCAACTAACACTATTTTTTCCCTTTTTCTCTGCCCTCTTTTTTCGTCCCCAGGCTTCATCGTTTACACACGAAGACCGCTACGCTGAATGAGGAATGCAATCCCGCAGAGAGAGAGAAAGCGAAAATATTCCTGGCATCAAAGGAGCATCTTTCTTACCTCGTAGAGTGCTGTGCGCGTGAAGGAATTGAAGATTTTTTGCAGCGATAAGGATCTACGCTTGAGGAGAGCGCCAAGGATATCCATCTCCAACTTAGCCTGTGTCGGGCCGTTGTTTTTGAGATCGACCTCTGTGCAGACTCCTGGCGATGAAGTACTTTCCATCCGTCCTAGCGGTTCCGCAGATCCATTCGTCGCTGACGTGCAGATGGCGCTGCCTTCATCCTCCTCCTTGCCTTCGATCAGCAACGCCTCTCCAGAAAGCTGCTCGGAGGAAACGGCGCGCAAGCCAGTCACCTCGTTCTCCCCCCTCAGGAGATCCTCCAGATACACGATATGCACGGGGAAGCGTCTTGCGCCTACAAAAATCTTGTCGGGGTACACTGCGTCTGTATCTTTGAGGCGACCTTGTTCGCGACTTCGCTTTTCCTCAGCGTGCTCGTCTGCAGCCGGCAAAAGCGATGGCTTGTCTTCTCCTGGCACGTTCCTCAGATGGATGTCGGAGAAGTAGTTGAAAAAAAGATTGCCCTCCATTGTGGCGCTCATGACCACAATCTTCAGCTTCCCAATGCGACTGCGCAGCTGCAATTTGAGCACCAGTGAAAGGAGATCCGCATCCACATCTCGCTCGTGAACTTCGTCGAGAACTACATGAGTAACCTCGTTCAAATATCCCTCCGATTCGAGCTGCTGCTGTTGCTGCTGCTGCTGCTGTTGTTGCTGCGGGAGTTCTCTGCCGCCGTCTGCTGCTGCTGTCGCGTCTGCAGAGACGACACGCTGCTGAAGCTGCTGCAGCGCGGCGAGTTTGCCTGCAGCCTCCAAGCTAAGCTCCTCTTCGGTTAGCATGTGCGCCAAGGCAGGCTGTGCATTGATGAGGATTTGCAGGAGATAGCCTGTTGTCATGAAGAAGATCTTCGTCCTGCGGCTTGTTTTGCTCTCTCCAGATATCCTGTAGCCTACCACACCACCCGTCTCTTCCCCCAGTTCTCTTGCCACGCGCTGTGCAAGGGAAATGCACGCGAGCCGTCGTGGCTGAGTGACGATACAGCGCAACGGGCGATAGTTCTCGAGAGGCGGCAAAGGAAGAGGAGCTCCTGAAGGGCAGCACTGCTTCTTCCCCGCTTTCAGCGCTTGCAGTGTCTTCTGAGCTAGCGCATCCTGATCTAGAAGAAACTTGGGAACTTGCGTGCTCTTCCCACAGCCAGTCTCGCCTTGAATGCACGTAATGAAGTTGTTGTTGATGTGCTCCAGTATCCTGTCTCTGTGCTTGTGGATCGGCAGCGAACCAACGGAGACTGCGCCTGAGCAAGCTCCGCTCCCCGTCCCCCCTCCTCCTACGCTGCCACGTCGAGCAGAGCAGCGCGCCTGGGGAGAGTTTGTTTTGCCGCTTCCATGGGCAGCGGGGGGAAGGCTGCTGCTGCTGCCTTCTGCTGCTGCTGCCTCTCCATCCGCGCAAGAGGCAGTCGCTGTCGTCGCTGGAAAGGCGAAGGCACAAGATGCCGAGGATGAAACTACTGCACGATCAGCGGCAGGCAGTCGCCCCCCTCCAGTGGCGGAGGATGCGGCTTCTCTGTTCGCCATCTTGGGAATACAGCCTTGAGCAGAAGAACAGCGGAAGCGCTGTCTGTCGAAGCGCAAAAGTGCAAATATGACACAATGTATGGGCCGAAGTCTTCGGGTTCACACTCACAAGCCGCTTCTCCAGGGGGTTCTTTCAGAGAGTACTGTTGCGAGCAGGATGCCTGGCTGCTGCACCCAGGAGACGAAAAATATGGAAGCGACTACAACTGCGTTGAGCTGACAGGCAAAGAGAGAAGCATCTTAAGGGCAGCAGAAGCTAGCAAAGGACAAGTGTTGAAGTGTACGTACCCCACACAAAGGCGTGGTGGGGTGCGCCAGAAGAGGCTGCTTTCTCCCGGAGAATGCAAAACCAAATAAGGAATCAGAGGAGCTTGACTAGAAAAAGGACAAAAAGAGCGCAAAAGAAGGGAGGCAAACGCAGAAATACCGACGACACCCCAGCAGCACATAAAACAGCTGCTGCCCAGCAGCACTGCTGAGCTTCTTCCTTCCACTAGAAATTCCGCCTTCTTGCCCCCTTTTCCCGCAGAAGAGAACTCCAAATAGACTGTTCTATTAGAATATAATGAGAAAAGTGCAGGATTATCGCCAGCGAGGAGGCACCAGCAAACTCGCGACTTACCACCCCAGCCCAAAGGTCTCGGTTTGCTCGACGCTTCTTCTCCCTCTGGCATCCTTTCCCCGATAATCTCTCGTTCTTCCGTGTGACGAAATCTGTGGCTTTCGCTGTTATTTCCCTCCCACCCACTAGCCCGCAGCCTCCCTCAGGCTGCCACACCTACCCCTCCGAAGAGGCTGTGCGCGCTGTGTACAGACAGAGTGACCCTGCGAAAAACTTTCCCACCGCGCTGCAACCGCAACGCCTCTTAGCGCTTCAATCCACTGGTGACAGGTCGTAGGCACTCGAACAGCCCAAAAAACTCTCCACCCAGACTATCCAGGAGTACTGCAAACCTCCTGCCCCCCTCCGCACAAGACACCCGAAGTACTACATGGGCAGCGGGCGTTTTGGCTGTTTCTCGCCTGCCCAAGAGGGCTGCACAGGTCCTTCTGCGCTGCAATACGCGTATATTCAATCCCTTCAAAGGGGGGTAGGTACACAAGCGAATTCCGCCCGCCGCCTTTTCCCCCCCCCTCCCCCGTTTTTTCCTTGTCGCGCTCATGCATCTACGACGCAGGCCTCTAAATGCGCTGTTCTCCGAAAAGACTCTGTGTGACACCTGCACAAAAAATTATTCGAGTGCCTTCCACAGCCTAGGCAAAACGAATCGCTGAACGCCTCTCAGATCCACACACGCCAGTGTTCGCTCCTAGGGGCACACGCGAGCTGCCTGCATTGTCGTCGAAGCAGATATTCGAACTGCAAAAGCCGCATGCGGAGCCTTCACGATGCATTATGGCCCTCTGTAATAGCGGCGATTAGCACCTATTTCGCACACCGGAAAAACGGCGCGATAGCCGGCTAGCGGTACCAGTGGAACGGTGGGATGCAGCGCTCTGGAATCCGCTCTATGTTCTGCGCCTAGAAATTTAAAAAACGCCATCTTTCGATCCTCTCAAGAAGCCCTTTGGTCTTTAGAACCCTGCATTCAAGAGAGCAGCCCATGGGCTATCCCCGTAAGGGAACAAGGCCAGAAAAAACTAAACAGCCACCACCTCCTGAGTCGCTGATCATCGCCTGTGCGACTCCGCGTGCGCTAATACACCTCGCTTGCCGCCTCGCTTCCCCCGCTTCACGCAAGCCTAAAAGCAGCACTCTGACGGGGAGGGCTTTACGCTTTAGGCACACCTCTTTCAACAAGAACAAGCAACCGAGAACTTTGGCAGGAGCACGCGCTGGCAGATACACAAAAAACACCAGCACAGAGGAGCACGTTTTTGGACGCGGGTGCAGGGACAGATCGAGGTTAAGCTCAAGGCGAGAATCACGCACGGGAAGGTTACATCAGAAAGCTCTGTCTGAAATTCACGCCTACATGTGCGCAGACATCGCCACAGAAAATGGAGAGGAAATAACCGAAAGCCGGTGTAGCAACAGCCAGGCCCGTAGATAAGCAGCTTAAGGCCTTTTAAACAGAGAAACCGACTCATCAACATCCAGGTGCGCAACTAGTATTTTATGCGAGGGAACCAGCACAGAAACAGCAGAAGGAAACGCATGAGATGCTGGCGTAGGAACGAGAGACGGCTCAGGCCAAAAAGCGGAGGCGAAGCAGCCAGAAGAAAAACAATGAAAAGAGAGCGACGGATCGATAGAGGCACACTAAATTGCACGGGCTGCATAAAACCACACCCAACAAATTGTGGATAGTATAGGTGGGGAGATATCAAGCTAACATCCGCAGACATTGCAGAGACCATGCAACTGACAGGGTGCCAAGTAGATAAACGAACGGCTTACTTATGAGCGACGACAAAGCATAAGCATACATGTGAGTGTAAACGCATGTGTGCAGGCCGATAAGCACAACTGCACATAAACTGAACACAGCGCGGGGGGGAGGGGGGGGAGGAGGGTGCTTTGCCATGCAGGCTGCAGATAAATATTTGAAAGTCGATTGCCAAAGCATACCCATGGAAACGGTTTTTACTCACCTTTCGTTTGGTATTTGATGGCTGTTCGCTAGAGAGAACACAAAGATTTTCAGACGTACAAAGGCTAGGTGCTGAAAGGATATGGCTGCCATGGCATTCGCATCGACGCTGCTTGTGCTGGTGGGAAAGCCTTAGAGCCGTCAATATCCCCTGTAGCAGTGCTGCTTCACTATACCTGCCAAACCATAAAGGATTGGCTCTCTTTCTTTGACGTGAACCAGCGTTTATGCAGGCGAGCTGAGGCTAGTAAGAGCAGGGAGCACTGCCGCTTCGGGAAACTGTCTAATGCATTTTTGACAAATCCACTGCTCGGTGCGATGCCACCACAGAAGGCCAGAGAGAGGCGCTCACTGCCTGTGCACGTGAGCATCTCCCCATCGTTGCAATTGGCTGATGCCGATCTTTTCTTCAATCAGATGCTTGCATTTTAGCGGACTCACGCCATGGGCAACTGTGTTGCGGCCAGAAGGAGTTTCCATAGTGGCAATGAATCCGCAATTGAGAAATGCCTCTAGCCGTAAGCCTGCTACGTCTTTGTCACAATCAGGAAATCTCATGAACCTCCCCGACTGGCGAAGTTCATAAGGGCCTTTTTGCACCTTCTGACTGCCTACCTTGACGTGCGTGAACGGTGTGTGTGTGTGTTGGCAGAGAAAACACAAATTCCGCTAGGCAGCGGCTTCCTCTCCGCCCCTGACAAAACCTTTTAGAGCTTATTCTGCAGCAAGCAGAAATACGGGGGAGCAGCAAAACAAGGCAAATGCAGCCCCTTTGTAGTGCATCCAAGGCTAAAGGTCCTACATACAGAAAGCGCGAGTAGCATGCCAGACAAGGTGACAGTCAAGCGATTTTCAGGCAGCCTCATAAGAAGGTTCACGAACTGCTGCTCGTTTTTTTCACTCGCTTCCAGCTAGCGCGTGCACCCATGAATGCGGCATGTATTTCTAATCACACACTGTTGGAACGCTTTGCAATCCTTGTCGGGGGAAGCTTCGCTTTGCCGCCAAGGGAAGCACTTCTCCAGGATGTCACCATACGGCCTACGCGCTGCCTGCTCCCCAGTAAGCCCGCATTCATCCGAGCCACCGCGTTGCGTGGCTGGTCTTGAGCGATTTAAAGAACCCTGCTCTCTGAGTGAGACTTTGCGCGCATTAAGAGGTTCCTGATGCGGCACACATTGTGACTGATTATAAGAGCGAAAGGCACAATCGCATCATCGTGCACCTATGGATAGCACGCTGCTTTTGCCCGTGCATTCTTTGTGTGTGACTTCAGAAGTCAGGCCCAAGCGGATGTCTGTGCACGCTGATCTCACTCCACTCACACAGGCAGCGCTTTGCACACGCACACGGTCTGCTCTAAGCCGCGACAGAAATGAGTTCATCCTATTTATCAGAGCATAGAACCGCAGGATAGTCGTCTTAAAAAAGACACCATTAGGTTCTCAGAGGCCGCTTTCCAAACGCGTTAACTAGGTCTTGTGCCTGCCTCTTCGGTTTGGAACACACGGCGACTTGCTTCGCTTGCAGATGCGCTTTGTGCTGACTAGCATGCACACATTGTAAGGCACCTGAGCGGCCCTAAGCTGGCTAGCTAAGGGACTCGCCATTCCCCCGTCAAGCCTATTGGGCAACTATATGCGCGGTGTCGCTCCCGGCAGCATGGAGGAAACTTATGGGCTTTTGGCAAGCTGTGCAATGCCCTATTTTGCCTCTAGTGTTTCTTGCTACTTCGGATAGGCGCTTGATTTACACGCAGCCCCCTAACTCTCCGCTTCGCAGTCACCAGCCACCATTGCGGGAGATTTCTCTGCACCTCCTTGGAAGGAGTAAAAAGCTCGCAGACTCCCAGATGGGCAAGGGTGACCTCAGCGGAGAGACGACTGATTCTGTGGGGTGTCGTGTGACATGGGGGTAAATAGCGTTAGGGAGGCAAAGGCAACCAGACAAGCACTTCTTTGGAGTGATCTCCAGAAAAGGCAAGGGACAAGACTTCGCGGAAAGTGTGTGGTCAGCAGAGAAATGGCAGAATTCAGATAGAAATTTGGCGGCAACCTGTTTGTGTACAGTGGCAAGAACGATGGTGTCTTCCCCTGGAGGCTCTCAGGGCCCCCCAAAAGAATTGTTCACGATTCCTAAAGACAAGAGATCGTTTCGCTCGACTTCTAGATGGCGAGTTGGAAAGACAGTTCGCTCAACACTCACTTGAGTCGATCAGTTTTCCTGGCCCTTCACCGGGGGAGAGCAGGGGATGTGAAGTGCCTCTGGAGAATCCAGCTGTAAACAAAGGCTTTCCAGGAAAAAATAGCATCAGGTCCCGAAATAGCCAGAACTTAATGCTATTTCAAGCAGATAAAAGCTCAGAGGCGCGCGTTTCTTGCGGCAACTAGACACAGGACCAGCCGTCGATACACCGTGGCGCAGTTGGGTAACCGACACGCAAACTGCGCTATCTGAGAAGATCGCCCGTCGTTTGTTGCCGCTTTCTGTCTGTAAAACGCCTGGTTAATTTATTTCATGGAGTGAAGTATACGCACCCTGTTTGCTGCTGGTTTCGTGGCAAATCTAGAGGACCTCGAGCTTCCTGCCAGCTTGAAAGTGAGGCGCTAAGCGCCACGCGTGAAGAGACTGGAGAAGGGCCGACAGCGAGCCAAGCCAGAAAGGCTATGGGGATATTTGTGTCCGCATAAAACGTCCCCAGAGCTCGTGAGTACCCCACGCAGGAAAGCGCCTTCAGAGAAGAACCGGAAGCAAAACAAGACTGCCCCTCAATACACCCGACGCACGCTTGGCCAGTGGCGCATAAAGTGGACCAGCGTAGAGTCTTCCGCCCTGTTGATCCTTGAAAGCTCCTTATGCCCAAATAATCCTCGGAGAAAACATTCCACGCAGACGCAAGGCGCCTCTCCCCAGCAGCGTGCTGCGGCGAAAGATGACAAGACACCCGAGCAGTCAGTTCGGTGGCTGCCGTGCCTGAATGGACGAGCCCTAAACCTATTCGCGAGGATCTGCCCTTGATCGCCCTCTTTGAATTAGCCCGTCGCATGGGGATCCGTGTTTGAACCACCCCCTCAGGCTGTCGCTTCCGGTTAGGTGCGACATTCTGCTGGGGGTGAAGAAGAACGGCCCTCTCTACAGATCTAGCGATCGCCTGCTATGCGCTCCCTGTTGCAGCACGTTCAAGGGGGCCTCTCTGTCGCTCCGAGGCTCCCTTGAACGTGGGAGGGGGCTTGCTAAGGCGCTTAATTCCTTGGTACCAACGAACTCGCGCTTCACCCGCAGCAAAAAGCACATGCGAATGAAGCCGCTGGCTCGCTGCAGCACTGACGTTTTTTGATTGACCGTCGTGAGCAAGAACGATCGACGCTGCAGCCGCGCGAGAGCAGTCTTTAATCCCAGCCAACAAAAGCAGCAACGGCAGCAGCCCACGTGCGACAGCAGAAGCAAAACCACAAGTATCGCAACACCCTGAAGCACACTGTATGGACACAGCGGCTTCCAACCAGCAACAGTGTGAGTGTCTCAAAGACAGCAAAAAAACGACATGCTCCGTCTGCCTCTGGCCTTCCCTTGTCAAGCTCCAATGTGCAGGAGGCTCCCCCGGAATCGCGTCACTCAGGCGCTCTCAAGTCACCCCAAAATTCGGAATTCAACGACGGAAAAATATGACCAAAAGTCTCTGAATTAAATATCCCACCAAGGGTAATCTAGTCAATGTAACGCTGCAGCAACGAGAGTAAGTCCATATCGCGAGGGGTAGCTGCAATCCAGTGCTTCGCCTTCCCTCGAAGTGGGCGTTGCACCTGCTGCCTTTGCAGGTGCTCTTCTTGCTGCTGCTTTTGTTGCTGTGATTCCGGCTGCTGTAGTTCTTGCTGCCTTTGCAGGTGCTCTTCTTGCTGCTGCTTTTGTTGCTGTGCTTCTTCTTCTTCTTGCTGCGTTTGCAGGCGTTCTTCTCGCTGCTGCTCTTGGTGCTGCGGATGCTGATGGTGACAACTTTGCTGCCCACTGGAACTGACTCTGAGGCGCAGCCGGTATGCATGAAACGTCGATTGAGGATCAGGAAGCTTCAGCAGGAGGTGCTCCTGGGGGACGGTGTAGAGACTGCTCTCGGGTGTCTGTACCCCCGCAGCGGGGGCAGTCACATGCTTGGCAGCTGCTGCAGAAGCGTGCATCCTCTGCAAGAGGAAGGCGGCAGCAGCGTCTGTTACTGCAGCGCCTTCTCCCCGCGCAGAGGAGCAGCTGCTCTCCCCGAGAGCTGCAGCGACGGCAGCAAAGGTCGGCGGCAGCTTCAAAGCGCGCGATTTCTCACGATCAGCCGTCCTATAGCTGCGAAAGGCTGCATCCAAGCACACCCAAGCTGCAAGGGGGAGCGGCGCAGCAGCAGCAGCGGGAGAGCTTCGCGCGTTGCAGCCGCTGGCACTGGCTGTGTTGCTCGAGCCGAAGGCAGTCGGAGTGTATCTGGCTCGCTGCAGCAGAGAATTCCAAGCTCCTTCGAACACATGCAACACGGCTGCATGCGCTGCCTCGTCGCAAGACACCCCCCTCGCTTCGGCAGGTGCCGCATGCAGCAGTCGCCACTCAGCGGCTCGCAGAAGCGCAGCCAGATGGCGCAATTTGAACCAACGCCACATTTGAAGTCGCGACGCAGGATGCGTAGGTCTCTCGAGCTGCGATCCGCACGGCTGGTGCAGTGCGAACTGCTGCGAAGCAAGCACTGCAAACGTGCTGTCGATACACCGGAGGAGCTGGAGGGATTCGGAGGCTTTTGCGCGCACCGTGCCATTGCTGCCGCATGCTGCTGCTCCACGCTGCTCCTTTCCACAGGAGTGCTCGCCTTGCAGCTGTTGCCGCAGCACAGACACAAGCAGAGACGCCTCCTCTGCTACGGCAGCTGCTGCTGCACTGCTGTTCGAGTCGTTTCTGACCGCTTCTTCTCGCCAGCGAATCGACAGCCGCTGCAGCACTGCGCATGCAAGAAGTGGGAATACAGGCACTTTTGAGGCGTAAATAGCTCGCAGCAACGTGCACACCGCTTTCTCGCAGCTCAAGGCACAGACGCGCGATGGACTGGCTGCTGCAGCAACAGCAGCACCTTGCTGCTGCGGCGGCACGAGCAGCAGCAGCTGCTGCTGCTGCTTCTCGAACTCTTTGGAAGAGGCGTGCACCGCTTCCAGCTGGGAGCTCGCTGCATGCAGCCCGTGCTGCAGCAAGCTGTCTGCTGCATGCACCTGCAAGTTGTGCAGCTGGGACTGAAGCAGCTGCTGGTGCAGCTCGAATGTTGCCATGCTGCGGCATTCGCTCTGCTTTCCGAGGCTTTTCAGCCTGGAAGCAGAAAGAAGGAGCCGCGAAACAGAATCCAGAGACGCGACGGCAGCCGGCTGCTTTCTCGTGAGTGCGCCTTCTGCCGGGAAGTCTGCTGCTGTGGCTCCTAAAGTTCGCCTCTCAAGAGAGCTCGCCAGCCTCTGCAGGCAGCATCCCCATAAGCAGCGCACATTGCAGAAACATGCACACCGTCGAGAGGCTGCAAGAGAGTCTCCACGCGTCACGCTTTCCGCAAAACCAGCCTTTGAGTACTGCTGCTGACATACCTCGAACATCTGCATGCAGCTCCCATAAAGCCGCTGCTGCTGCTTCTCAGAAATCTGCTTCAACAGCCAGATCGCTCTTGCGATCTCCGTACAGCGCAGCAGCAGAAACTCCAGCGAGCTCGGTTGCAGTTGCAGCTGCTGAGAACGCCGAGCGCCTTCAGCCGCTACAGCCACCTGCAGTACATACACCGCAACTGTTTGTAAAGGGCTGCAGATGGATGCTTCTGCTGCGAAGCTCCAAGCTGGAGGGGAGCAGCGAAGCTGCGGCAGCCTGCAAGTCGAGATTAAACTATCTCACCAACAGTTCCTCGAAGCCACTAAATACAGCGGGAGCGGCTACAATCGCTTGCTCCAGCGACTGGCGCTTCTCACGCTGCTGCTTCTCTTCCTTGACTAGCAGCTGGAAACGCAAACTCTCCGCGGCTGAGAGCAGCAAAGCCTCAGGAATATGACTGCGGCAGCAGCGTTCACACAGATACATAGACACGTACATATACACGCAGATACACACAGATACATACATCTACACATACACATATGCACACAGATACACACATCTACACATACACATATGCACACAGATACATACACACATGCACACAGATACATACACACAGATACATACATCTGCACATACACATATGCACACAGATACATACATCTACACATACACATATGCATACAGATACATACATCTACACATACACATACACACAGATACATACATCTACACATACACATACATCCAGATACATACATAAGCATACATAAACATACATCTACACATGCAGAATGCAATGCCATAGCCACGTGCTCCCCTTCGCGTGCGCTTTCCTTCTACTGATGAGGCTAATGTTGAGACTGTGACATTGTAGCCTTGCTGCCGCCTCGGCATGCCTCACCTTAAGGTAGGGAGCACATGATGAGACAGCAAGTCAAAAGTGCGAGACGCCTCGTGCAGTACTGCTGCCGCTGCCGTGTCTGCTGCTTTTGCGGAGATTGCAGGAAGGCTCTGCTCCGTTGATGCTGCTGCTGCTGCTGCTGCTGCTGCTGCATTTGCTGCTGCATTTGCTGCAAGGGCAGCCCGTGGCAAGTGCAGCAGCAGCAAATGCAGCACTTCTGGAGGAGCTGCTGTTGTTGGAGTTGCGAATGCCGTTGCAGTGGCTGTTGCTGCTGATGCTGCAGTCTCCGCTTTGTGACGCTGCAGCAGCAAACAGCGTGGCATTGCCTTACAGAGGCTTACTACTGCTCTTGCCGGCAAAATTGCTGCCTCTGAAGGTGCTCCAGCGACGTCTTTAGCTGCTGCTACAGCGCCGTCTTTAGCTGCTGCTGCAGCGCCGTCTTCAGCTGCTGCTGCAGCGACGTCTTCAGCTGCTGCTGCAGCGCCGTCTTTAGCTGCTGCTGCAGCGCCGTCTTCAGCTGTTGCTGCAGCGCTGTCTTTAGCTGCTGCTGCAGCGACGGTAGTAGCGTCTCTGAGAGACAGAGTCTCAGCAATGGAAGCGAGTATCAGCTGCTGCTGATGCAAGGAGAGCTCCTCAGCGCCTTCTGCGGAAATGGAGTCTAGGACGCATCTGAAGAAACAAGCAGCAATGCGAAAGTTCAGCTGGAAATGTGCATGCGCTGCATCTCACGAAGCGCTCTAGACAGACAGAAGCGCCAAGAGAAGGCAGACGCCGTCCTACTTTTACGCGTTGGCAAACACTGTCTGCAGCTTACTCGAGAGGGAGCTGCAGAGGCATGCCTGCTGCTGCTGCTGTGTGCAACAGAGCAAGCCGCTGCTGCTGCTGCAAATGAGGCAAAGACTCGAAGAGCAGCGCCAACAGCCTCCTCCACGCGGCTACCCACACTGCCAGCTGGATAGCAGCTCCGTCTTTTTTCTCCACTGAGGCTGCATGCGACGCCTTTAGAAGCCTTCGCTGCTGCTGCTTTTGCTGCTGCTGAGCTGCTGCATGCAAAGGCGCCATCCACTTGAGGACTGACAGCAGCTGCTGCGCGGAAAGGGGGATTAACGGAAGGTGCGTGTGCTGCCGCTGCTTCTGCCTTTGCTGCTGCTGCTGCATGCACGGCGCGAAGGCGCGTGCGAACGGATCCTCTGAAGCCAACAGAGTCTCTGAGAGAAAGGGGCAGAGCCATCTGCAAGCGCAACTCACGAAGACAAGGAGACACCAATGCTCGCTGGTACATACAACCCGAGGAGGAGAGCAACAAGTGCAGCCAGCGAGGCAGCTGCAGAGGTTCACCACTCGAGACAGCCTCAGTCGAGGCTTTCCCGAAAGAAAAGGCGGCTTAAAGAGATATTTTTTGTCTCCGTGATTTGCAGCTAAAACACACTGCATGCACCCACTGCTGCTGCAAAGACATGCAGCGTCCTCATCAAGGCACTAAACGAGGAGAAGCAGGCAGACATACAGCAGCAAGTATCGCTCCAGTTGTTCATTCCTCAGCTGCGCGGCAGCCAGTCCCTCGCTGCATAGACAGCGCACACCACAGCACGCGGTAAAAAGGCAGCCGAGCTGCTGTGCAGCAGTAGGAGCAGCAGTAGTAGGAGTAACAGCAGCAGTAGTAGGAGTAGCAGCAGTAGGAGTAGCAGTAGTAGGAGTAGGAGTAGCAGCAGTAGGAGTAGCAGTAGTAGGAGTAGGAGCAGCAGCAGTAGGAGGAGCAGCAGTAGGAGTAGCAGCAGTAGGAGTAGCAGCAGTAGGAGTAGCAGCAGTAGGAGCAGCAGCAGTAGGAGTAACAGCAGCAGTAGTAGGAGTAGCAGCAGTAGGAGTAGGAGTAGCAGCAGTAAGAGTAGCAGCAGTAGGAGTAGGAGTAGCAGCAGTAGGAGTAGCAGCAGTAGGAGTAGGAGTAGCAGCAGTAGGAGTAGCAGCAGTAGGAGTAGCAGCAGTAGGAGTAGGAGTAGCAGCAGTAGGAGTAGTAGGAGTAGGAGTAGCAGCAGTAGGAGTAGGAGTAACAGCAGCAGTAGTAGGAGTAGGAGTAGGAGTAGTAGGAGTAGCAGCAGTAGGAGTAGCAGCAGTAGGAGTAGGAGCAGCAGTAGGAGTAGCAGCAGTAGGAGCAGCAGTAGTAGGAGTAGCAGCAGTAGGAGTAGGAGTAGTAGGAGTAGCAGCAGTAGGAGTAGGAGTAGTAGGAGTAGCAGCAGTAGGAGTAGGAGTAGTAGGAGCAGTAGGAGTAGGAGTAGCAGCAGTAGCAGTAGGAGTAGCAGCAGTAGGAGTAGCAGTATTAGGAGAGCATTATGAGTGACAGATAAAGCAGCAACCCCACACTGGCAAGGCACGCCAAGGCTTTTTGTGCAAGCTGTAAAGCACTCACCAAATTAAACCAATTTCCTGTCCTCTAGCTCTGCCTTCGAGCAGCGCCAGTGGCAAGGCTGTAGCAGTCTGCTGCAGCAGCAGCACAGCCTCCTGGTGAAGCTGTCTGTACAGGTGTGCAGCTGCTGCTGCCGCAGTGCAGCTCTTACGGGCAGCAAAGCTGCAGATGGTTCCAGCCGCAAAGGCAGAAATGCACAGCTGCTGCGGGAGCTGCTGCAGGAGCTGCCACTCAGCAGCCTCAGAAGGCTTCCCCACAGCAGCAGCAGCAGCAGCAGACACCTCAGGAAGAGCCGCACTCTCCATCGGTGCTGAGGAAGCACACCTCTCCGCGTTGTTATTGTTGCTGTTGTTATTGTTGTTATTGTTATTGTTGTTGTTGGTGCTGTTGTTGTTGGTGCTGTTGGTGCTGTTGTTGCTGTTATTGTTGGTGCTGTTGTTGTTGCTGTTGTTGTTGCTGTTGCTGCTGCTGCTGCTGCTGCCGTTGTTAGCCGCAATTGTCAACTGCCCGCTGCTTGCTGGTGCCACCCCAGCGGCGGCTTGAGCTGTCGAGACACCTTGCGGAGGGGTTAGCAAGTGCATGCGAGAGAGACAGCCGACTATTCCTGCAAGTGCGCGCACTGCTCCTGTGACATCGGTATCTGCGGATCTGGCACGTTGCAGTAGAAGCAGCAGCAAAGCGGCGTCCGTCTCTGTGTAAGAAGCACACAAACACACGCATATACACGGGGTGTGATCAGCAGCAGCACATGCAGCAGCGCCTTGTTCCCATAGCCGCTGCAACCTGCAGGAAAACTGCTAGAGAGAGAGAGAGAGAGAGAGAGAGAGAGAGAGAGAGAGAGAGAGAGAGACAGACAGACAGACAGACAGAGCGAGAGAGAGAAAGAGAGAAATACAAAGAGAGAAAGACAGGGAGAGAAAGACAGATAGAGCGAGAGAGAGAAAGAGAGAAATACAAAGAGAGAAAGACAGGGAGAGGAAGACAGATAGAGCGAGAGAGAGAAAGAGAGAAATACAAAGAGAGAAAGACAGACAGAGACAAAGACAGAGAGAGAGAGAGACATACAGAGATCGCGCAGCTACAAGATAGAGGGGGGAGTATCATCATGGATGAAACTACCGCATCAGCAGCAGTACAGACAGCCGACCGCGAAAGCGCTCGCAGCAACGCAGGAGTCTGTACACTGCAGTGAGATCAATGTCTTGGTGAGCTGCCAAGTGCTGCAGCAGCACTCTCCACGCCAGCTGTACTACGGCTTTTTGACGTTCACGTTGCTGCTGCTGCTGCTGCAGCGGATGCTTTTGCTGCTGCTGCTTTTGCTGGGGTACGAGCAACAGTGCCTGAAGGGTTGGTGTGAAGGCGCAAGTCTGCAAGTCTTTCTGCTTTTCGCATGCCTGCCACTTCGCAGAGTTTCTGCCAAAGCTGTCTCCTATCTGGAAGTGCTCTGACGATCCTTCAGAGGGAGGTAGCAGGCGAGACTCGAGAGAGAGCACCGACTCCTCCTGCTGCTGCAGCTGCTGCTGCTGCTGCAGCAGAGCGGGCAAACAGGGGGCATGGCGCTGCTGCTGCTGCAGCTGCTGCTGCTGCTGCAGCAGCGGCACGACGTTTTTGAGCAGAAACTGAAGGGGCAGTCGTCGACGCCTTGCAGGAAGCAGCAGGCAGCACTTCACAAAGTTTTTGGCTGCAAAGAAACAGCGTAGCATAGAGATATGCAACACCAAGCCCACCATATGAACGCCTACATGACAAGATGCATGCATGCATGGAGATACATGCAGCCTATAGATATGTAGCATATAAATATGCAACACTGACCCCACCATATGAACGCCTACATGACAAGATGCATGCATGCATGGAGATACATGCAGCCTATAGATATGTAGCATATAAATATGCAGCACTGACCCCACCATATGAACGCCTACATGACAA
>NW_020312077.1:0-109337 GCF_002999335.1 Cyclospora cayetanensis | reverse complement strand
AAGCTTCAGTTTTTCCACCATAGTGCAGAATCCCGCATTTCAGCCCTAGCACAACGAGACCGGACCGTCCCATGGGATATGGTAGAACCAGCAAGCTGGGAGTCGGCCACTCGGGGTTGGGTAGTGCCTAATCGGCGTATAGGGTCGAAGTCTATTAAAAATCGGAGACAGAAGCTGAGAAAGAGTTTATATTCCAGAAAAGAGTGTTTCCTAAGTGTATTAGTACGCAAATGCACACTCCCCTTTTTGAGAAAAAGACGTGCCACAAGTTTGTAATTGGTGTCCTCTTGCCACCTGGGACGACGGTCGACGCAAGTTGACTACTTCAAAATGGAGTGATCGCGTACTTCGACACTGAACTTAGGCTGAAAGCATCAATGCATATTGAGCTGGAGCATCAACTCGATTTCTTTAACATGAAAATGAATCAGTGTACGCCTAGCCGCCATTCAGTGGCTACATGCGACAAGCAATTCGGGGTTCGGCTTAAACATTGCATCGGATGCATCCTGTCGACGTCGATTGACACTACACTTTTTCTTTAACTGTATTAAAAATCTTGTCTTTGATTTGCTATTTAGTTTTGCCATTCCTTTGGGGGCTTCTACCACAGTGCGCCTGAATATGTGACTCTGTTGACGTCTCTTTCCTCATTTAACCTGAACGGTGCCATATTTAAAGCAGGTTAAATCTGAAGATGCTTTGCCAGCTGCTGTCTTTCCAGATACATAAGCTTTCTTCCTCCTGACACGTAGTCCACTAGGAGCCATGCACACCAATAGTCTATTGGGGCGCTCAACCACTTAAATTAGTGAAGATGCATGATCGTCCAAAGCATCGCCTAACTGATTACCCTGCACTCGTAGAATGACTAGAAAGGAAAAAGGCACTTTACTGGCAAGAAGGAACATACTGTAGGCTTTGTTGGAAGTGTGCGCTTTTCCGCATAGTTAGGCTTTACAACAGGTGTCAAGCCTAACTATGAGCAGCGTTCAAGAAGGGGCAAAACCTGAAAACATGTTTTTGAGCTAGAAACTTTTGTTCGAGGCTGTACTGAGGTAACTAGGTCTATGGGAAGCCATTCCCCCTTTGCCGCAACTTGTGTCGCACGCAACATTGCACGAGTGACCATCTTCTAGGGCCAAACAGTCTTTATTTGTTGCTTGTACACAGAACTGGCTTTTCTTCTAAAACACTGATTTGCTTCTACTTGAAAACGTTCTTGTACTTGGTCCTGGGTTCTGACTTGCAAGCGTGCAGCAGCCGGTCTATGGAGGGTGACAGCATGGGAAGTTAGTAGTCCCTAGTGCGCCATTGTTCAGTACATGCATTGAATTTTGGAATACGAAAACAATTTCTCCTTTTTATAGAATTTGTTTGAGCTTTCTTCCAAAGGTGAGAAAGATGGCCATCAAGTTCGGGATCTCCACACTCGTGTACAGAGTTTGCATCGAAGACTTTTGCCACCTCAGCTTGATAGTGAGGCTAAGGGTAGTACAATGGTTCATAAAAAGGGGGCCATTTCTTATATTGCCGTCCCTTGGGATGCACCTGTATGGAGGGAGGCAGTGAAGTAGCAGAGGAGCTACCCGGACTGAAGCTGTGGCGCTCCAGAGCTATGGTGCCAGCAAAAAACAATGGATCGGAACTTTGTAAGGTCGTTTGTTAATGTCCAGGGCTCTCATCTATGCCTGCTAGTGATCATTACCTTGGTTCCCATACCTGTTCTAAGAATACTGACCACTATTTGCAATGGCACGAGTCCTCACTTAATCATCAAAACGCTTGCCCAAGCCCTAGTGCAGCCCCCTCAGATGCTGAAGCCCCAAATCATGTGATTCTTCTTTATCCTAGTGCCTCTGTCCAAACACCTGGGTTTAGGACAGCAGCAACTTGTGAAATGGCGCTATTCATGAATCGTGATGCTGCACCGAGCTTCATCAACAAGAGGGGGTAGCAGGGGTCTCCAATGCAAACTCAGTGCACCTGTGGAGATACCAGCCCCGATGGCCGTTACGTTCAGCTTAGCTAGATTTTCCTTCAACGTCTACCTTAAAAGGGAACTAGCTTTGTTACTTAGGAAAATAAGGAATGCTCTTTAAAAAGAAGTCTGTGGATGTATCTCAGTTTCCACGCGTTCACATTCCCACGACCAGCTGTTCCACGCCCATAAGTCAAACCCTACCACCAGCATCAGGTCTTCGCTACTAAAAGCAATTCAGGGATGAAGAGAGCACCCAACTCTGTGCAAGCGAAGGAAATGCTTCGTAATAAGAGCTTCACAGTAGCCCAGTGGAATTCAATGTCTCTTCAGCAACAAGTGGCTAGGTAAAACAACTGTTTTTGTTTTTTTGCTCATTCTTCATCCGTGCCCAGAGTTAAGCTCAGTTTCTTTGTCGAGCTTAAGGAAGATCAAGCACGTGCACGGAATTGGGGGGCGCTCTCCTAGCCCCCACATTGCTACCTAGGGATCCCCACAATGCACAGTAGAACACGCAGTGCACACATTAGTATAAAACACGGCCTTCAACACTTCAAAGCAGAGGACGAAAACTACTCGCTTTGGAGTCTGACTCTCAGAGGCGGTGTAAGGTTCTACACACGTGTAAGGCTTGCACGGCTTTGTTTTTCACAAAGCGCTAAGCAACCAGGTTGTCAGGCAATGCTAAAAGCAATGCCTCAAATATTTAACCTATGGTAAACAGTCACAGACTTTCTTCGTAGAAAAATGCAAAGTCTATTATCCTAATTTAGTGGAACTGGCTACATCGCAGTGGACCCCTTTAATCGGGCATGAAGTTCACCATCTCTGCTATTTAGCATTAGCTTCATCCGTTCATCTTGCATAGTGCTGAAGCCCAAAATCACAAAGCCCCACAAGGACAGGGCCTTTATTTTTAGCAGAATATTAGCACACGACTGAAGAGCACAATTAATTGTGCAGCCTACCGTAAAGGCTGTGACTGCAATGAATATTTTGCTGAG
Organism: Cyclospora cayetanensis; assembly: GCF_002999335.1. Classification (NCBI taxonomy): domain Eukaryota; phylum Apicomplexa; class Conoidasida; order Eucoccidiorida; family Eimeriidae; genus Cyclospora; species Cyclospora cayetanensis. The sequence continues at coordinate 106,352 of NW_020312077.1, read as the reverse complement.
CCCGACTTCTACTTTCTTGGTGATTTCGAATACAAATGACACGAAGTGAAGCGCCCATGATTTTGCCTTTGGACGTTTAGTCGTATACGCCTCCAATATATTGAGCAAATGCTACAAATTAATTTGCCGTACTGACTGAAATTTACTTTTGGGCTACCGCATTCTGCCTATGGCTACCTGGTGCACAGGGTGATTGCAGGTTCGCGAAGTTACCCCCTGTGTTCAACTCCTTTGTGATCACCCCATTGAGTGCCCACTAGCATGAGATATTCAGAGTCTTAAGGGTAGTGCAAACGCTCACATGATTGAAACTGGTCGAGCAGATAACGCAGCGGTGGGCCATGTGCCCGCTTTACTGTTTACTAACCAGGCCCGGGGCTCTAACAACCTACTCATGGGCTTGCAGTAGATGATGAACTCTGATCCTTTCATATTTTCTTAAGCACGACCGGGTAGGCAACCCTGCGTGGAGAGCGAGCTGAATGGAGTCTCCGAAAGCGATGCTTGCTGAGCACAAAGCTCTGAAGGCCCCTTGCAAGTCGATCTTGCCAGAAAAAAACAACACGCCTATCGCATGGTGGAGCACAACGGGGTTCCTCCACAAAACTGCCCGAGGGGGCATCGGTCAGCCTCTCAGTTTCCATGATTACTGGATTGGCTTCGGTAAAACTCCGAGGCACACTCTACCATCTGTATATAGGACTGATACTAAAAATAGTCCAATGGTTCAGCAGAACAGCCACTCTGTGCCAAATCAAGACTTGACTTTTTCGTATGGTAACATTGTCACTGCGGCAGTGTTACGTGCAAGCCAAGTTCGGGCTCTGGCATAATAATCTGCACACTGTGCTAGTGGCCGCCAGTGCTGTGCCCACACGCCCCTGGATAAGAAAAGCTTTTGGTTCCACCTTGGACTTCAACTTTTCTGAAAGCTGAATTCCATTTTATTGTTGAGCTGAATTATGGGGAATCGTATAGCATTATGTGGGAAGTGCTGGATAGGTATTCTTTTCCCCATCTAGATCGGTCCCGCGAAATTCATGTTCTTTTCTGATTTATAAACGATGTACTTGTACTACGAATCTATGGAGACTAAAACTCTTGTCAACCCAAGAAGCCACAGGCTCCTGTGGAGTGAATTATTTAGGAAAATCATCGCTTGGTTTGGGAGCTGCATAGCTAGCCGTGCTTTTATCGACCTTTTCGCAACGGAGGAAGGTGGCTTGTGTGGGGCTTTGGGATGGTTGAGCCCAGCAATACGCTTAACTTAAGAAATAAGCAAAGGCTAAGGTATAGTAGTGAACCACATCTCATGCTATGCTTTTAAGAGTTGCCTGTGGTGTGGTTTATTTTCCTGACAGACAGCTAGGATATTTAGGCATGCACATTTATCTGGAATAAGGCAATGAAGGTTTCTAAACATTCGCAGCCGCAGATATAAGCAAATAATCCCACCAATGCCTTAAAAGCTTGTTGTTTCGGGAGTATGAGCACCCGAGTTTACGCACCCTGTGTGAAGCTTGGAGATACACGCGAGCTTTTTGGCTTTACACTTAAAGTGTTTTAACGGCAAGTCATAATACAATGCCTAGTCTATACATCCTCTCTTTGAAACAGTGGAGTCAAGCAAGCAGCAGCTCAATAGTTACAGGAGCTCTCCGCATTCTAGGGTAGTCTGCTGTGCGGGCTAGGAAGAGTGCTTGAGAAACGTCGAGCTACAGACTCTAGCCAGATGCATTCAGGCATGCCGATTTCGTCAAAAGATTAGCCGCAAAAGATTCTAAAACACTTCGCGGTGGCAAAGGGAATAGGACGGAGATAATGTGCATGGGTGACCCACTGCCTTAGAAACTACACCATTCATCCATCGAAAGTGCCCTACCCAATTGTTACACCATTATTTTGAGCCCTCCCCACGACCACCACCTAGAGCTATTAATAACCACGAATTGTCATTAGGCGCTTCACCAAGGCTTCGTTTTTGTGCTACTGGACTGTGACATGTGCCTGTACTCTTAGTTGACTTTGCATTATACCCGTTGGCGTGGCAAACTGCTTCTCAGTTGGCAAACAAGCCACTTGTCTGCATCATGCGTAATTCTATCCAGTGCCGTCTCACTTTGGAGATTATTCCAGTCCACTCCGCTTCATCTTTAATGCTTTCACAGACGTGTTTAGATAAAACATAAAATGTTTTTTCAAAAGACTGCGTAGGGAGACGATTAGCTCCAGAACCAACTCGAAGCCAACGATGCAGGTATGGAGCGTTTCCCTCTGTTCCGTCTTTCCTCCTTTGGCATGCCTTAAAGTTACCAATATTGCGGGGAAAAGAGCTGAAGTGAGTGTAGCTATATAATCTCCCCACTCCGAACATTCACAGCTGAGTGCACACATCTAACACATACGCACACAACACTGTACCAGCTTGTATCGAGCCAAAGCTACTCTGCAATAAAGTACACATGCGAACAGAAGAAGCTAACAGCCAGTTTTATGCCGATTCTTAGTCGAAATATAAGCAGTGTAGCAAAAGATGTCGAAGTATAGGCTAGCCCAATACAGCATGTCCTCAATTTCAAAGCACTCGCTCTTGTCTTCTCCACCCGACCGTAGAGCTCATCTTCGTTCAGGATAGTGGAGCAGTTCCCGTCCTATCAACACTCTTCAGTGCAGACAAAACCGCGACAAGTAATGCGAATGACATAGGTAGAGTGGGCGTCAGCCGACAAGTAGAATTGAAGAAGAAGAAAGATACACACACTGGCCATCAGCGAACATGGGACCAAACCAGCATAACTGTGGCGGCACGTTGCCTCGCTCTCAAAGCACTGGACGTTTTTAGCCCCCCACATCAAAAACCAGAACATATGAGCAATATGTTGAACAAATCAAATTACGCACTACTTTAAGAGTGCCTCCACGATATCTAGCGCAATGTTCGCGCGCCAATAGGCCTGGCGCTGGCAGCATAGCCAGGTTCCAAAGCCAAAAGAGGCATGAGGAAGAATGTGGAGGCAACATACCTGCCCCTTCTGCAGATCGAGCTCAGTGTAGAGAATGCCTTTACAATAATAACTGCACACCCTCTAAGGACTTTCCGAATATCAAGGTTTTTCAGGCAGAGACTATGCGCCAGGGAAAGGCGATCGCCAGGAAACGCTGGAGCAGCGTCAGTGGCGACTAGTGTTTGCAACCAAACAAAGCTACAAACCGCAGGCACATACACCCTCAGATGCACCGATGTCGACCGTCGCCGTTGACTTTGCTTACCTCACTTCACGAGAACCTCGTGTCTCGTATGTCCTCACCGGTCCACAGTCCTCGCATCCAGCTACTCTACAACTTCGTAGACACCCTTTGCATCAAAGCGAATTACTAGCTTGCGCGCCAAGGTCCGTGAAAAATTCATGGAGCTTTAAATTTTCTCCAGAAACGAGTAAATACTTTCGTGTTGCCTCCAACTTCCAAGGATCTCGATAGACTATGAACACGCGTTAAACCGCTAGAGAATCTCAAAGAGTCTTGGTCACATTAACGCAAACTTTTTTGTCTAGACGCATTTAAGCTCGACTCCCTGAGCCCGCTGATCTGCTGAAATCAAATTTTCACGCTTAAGCCACACAGCCGACCGGTGCCAATTGTAATTCCGTGCTGGTCTCTCTTGAGATTAGCGTATACAGTTTCTCGCACGAGGCAGCTCTTCTCTAAATCTCTGCTCCTAAGGTGGTCTCTGAGGCAAGGCCACCAGATCCAGGCTTCGACGGCGAGCGCTCAACACCGTAGACCAAAACTGTGGGGGCCCAGCGGGTAGACCAGTCTACCGACCATTTTTTAAACCCACCCGGCACAAGAATGGAAGCAAGCCAAACAATCTTATCCGATGAGTATAGAGTCGCAAATTCGGTAAACGCGTGCGACTGGGGGGCCCAAGATGCGCGAATGCCCCATGATGGCTTTCACTGACGTGATCGCATTATGATAAATGCTTATGCGAAGCACAAACAAACTTATATCCATGCCCATAACAGTTTCACCGGAAAATACGTAGAGCTTCCAAACATACGCTGCAAACACTCCCAGTTCGTAGGCCCTGACAAAGCTTGAACAAGTGACGAAATGGGCATATTTACTGAGTCTGTCGAGAATGTCGTAGATGCTGCCCTGAGCTTTGACCTTCGGCAGTCCAACAGTACAATTCATGTGTAGACTAGTCCAAGTCATTTAGGAGTCATACGGATTTACAGGAAGTTAGCTTTAAGGGAATTCCCATCTTGAGGTCCTGAAAACCTGGCCACGACAGTACATACTTCTCGGTTGCCAGACGCATCTGATTCCACCAGAGAGATAGTGCGAGCTGTCCACGTTAGTGTTGATCCCACCATGGCCAGAAAGCATCACCACGTGCCCTGCACAAAACGGCACTGCGCAGAGAATCTGAAATGCACACGCGACTGTTTTAAACTACAGCGGATTATCCTCAACATGAAAACGCTTCACGTCTGCCATTCGGGTATTCGGGTAGTTTTTAATAGTAAAAGGTGCTTGGCGTCAACAGAATAAGACGCATGTAACTGCGATGGAAAGCGTGAATCAACACATGCAAGAACCTTTGCACCGCACAATGGTGAATTTGGGCGGCGTTGCAGGAGCGTGTGTATCACGGATGGAGTGGTCTTGGATTTTTGTAAAAAGCTTCGCACTGCAGAGAGAGCCCAAGCCGGCAAACCATTCCAGGATTATCAAATTTCTGGACACTCCGAATGAAAAGCACTAAAGATTGATGGCCGAGTTGGACACTAAAATGACGCAAAAATAAAGACTACAATCAATCACGCCCCTACACATTGCATATCTATTAAGTGCACTGGGGACCGCTGCTTGGTCTAGGTAAAGCACTGAGAACAACAGGGTGTGTGCTGATGTTTGGAAAACTCGTTCGCTGACTAAAGAAAATTGCATACACCTCTAGCTATTCCACCGGCACCAGGAAAAAAACAGCATAACGCTTATAATCGGGAGGTGCTAATACCCAGATAGTTATAAGGCGGCTTACAAGTGTTCTTGCTGCACTAGCTTTCTGTGTCTATATCGTGGACTGCGCTTTCTTAATTTCAGCAGACCTAAATAGAGCGGCTAGAGCTTGTTCACGACTGAAAGTGTGATAATACCATGCGGTCTCCGAACCTTTTAACGTCCTTGTGGATGCATCGACGTAATAGGCCCCGCCTTGACTGCTTCAATATTTGCCAGATCTGCCTCAATTGTGCAGCTAAATACGGAATCTCAGAATCATGATTCGTCTGTTGCAAGGATAACAAGTGGCGTGCGCACGCCATTTCTTATCCTTGCAACAGATGGTTTGAACGCCGTAGACGCCGGACGATTCCTGAAGCTGTTAGCTAAATACTAAAACGTCCTCCATGTAGAGCGTTCTCAAACCCACTATCAGACACCCATTTTAGATCCAATTAAGCTAGATTGAACACTTACCTGGGGCATTAACGAGTCCGCAGGCCATGCAAGTTTACTTGAGCTCGTGAGTTCGAGTGTGGAACCCCGTTTCGTCCCTGCCATCTGGTTGGATGGGGTTTTGGAAGCAAGTTTTTCTGACGCCTAATATTTGGCGGACTGTTAATGTGTGCATTTTATCAAGAAGATCGCCAATAAGAGGCAGCACAGACTTCATTTTCACAGCGATCTTGTTCAGGAACTCATGTGCGCTACCTTCCTTCCTTTGTTCAGCACCAACACCCTGCTATATTCAAACGCGCTGGTCGATTCCGGCGCTTTGCTTAAATTCTTCGAAAATACTTTTCTGACGCTTGATTCCTCGGCGTGCTGCGGAGGCTTTTGACGCAGCTTGGAACTGGCGGAGGGATCAGTCAATTCAGTGCGCTGGATGACTAGCAGGTGGGCAGCCTGCTTGCAGCTCGTCATCATTTGACATCCGCAAACTCTTCATTGATATGTACTTATTGCAGCCAAAACTTTAAGTACATTTTCAACTGCCTCGCCACTAAGACATGATGCATGCTCGGAACCGTCTTCTTTCTGTGCTGCTAAGCCGCCCGCATAGAGAGTATGCCTCACTTTGTGGAGACGCCGACTGTAGTCCGCTCGCAGATACTAGATGAATGTTGTTAAGGAGACTAGGGGGGCTTTCTTACAAGCATTTCCTGGCACTACCCGCAACAGCGCGCAGCTGTGGCCGCATGTACGCCTTCCTTTAGGTCACATACAACATGCCTACGAATACGTCATTGTGCCCTCATCCTAGACAAAATTTACGAGCATGCTGATAGAATACAATTACAATATTTAGTGGCAATCAAGTGCTGTTACGTTCCCAACTCTTGCGTTCTTCACGCCATCAGCAAATCTGAGTCTCAGGAATTACTGTAGCGAGAGAACAGGCAGACTGCACTTCTGCAGCATCTTCTCGCATAACATTTCCCTTCCCAGTTCAGTCTCAAGCAGACAAGCATTTCTCAACTATTGACATGAACTCGCATCAGCGCAGATCTGACCCGTGCTAAGTTTCCTACTGCAGCTCTATCCTCCCTTGCACGCTTCGCTGCGCTGTAGCATGCTGGGGGCTTGGCTTTTTCCAGGTATAGCTTCTCGCAAAGCAGCCTACTTCCATTGGGCCTGATTTTATTCTTCAAGCTCATTGGACTTTTCGAATGTTCTTGCAGTTCAAGCGTATATGTCAACTTTCCACTCTGCAAGCAGTTCCATTGATGTGGGGGGTGCCTGGGGCTGCCTAAGAACCCTGGGTTCCCTCTGAATTTTTCCCTTGTTCTCAATCGTGGCTTGATCCATTCTTTTGCGCCAAGAATGTAGGCCTTGGGCTAATTTGTACCTGAAATCTCAAGTAGTTCACCAGTTTTGGTGGCTCCAGTGGTCGGTTGTCGAATCGCTGTCTCTGCGTATCCTTTGAACACCTGACTTCACATTTCGGGTGGACCTTATATTCACCACAGATAAAGTATCTGCTCGTGTTTGCTCTCTTGAGAGCCATAGATTCATAATTCTCGAGATGACGATTTATTGAAACGATTCCTGCTTTAGCTCTCAATATGCAATGGTTTGTTGTTGGGCGAATTTAAGCGCAAAGCGAAGAATGCCAGCCTATAAAAGGGCGTGAACTGTACCGATTCTAGCAGGATATAGCCTTTCTCTATCGCCATCGAAGTGCTTTTTCCAATAAGCAAGCCCCAAGAAGCACTGTTTTTTCTTTTTCTGAGGGTTACAAAGGGGAGCTCACCTTTAACATGCTAATTACCCACTGTTAAGGCTGTCATACTCTTCTGGTCGGCACGATCAAATTGAGCCACCAACAAGCATTATTGCATGTTACATCATGCAACCTTTCAGACGTGAAGCTACATGGTTCACATCAGCCAAAAGAGCGTCCTCTGACCCCCACCCCCCCCAATAAATATTGGGTTACCTCTAGGTTTCATCGCCAAACAATTATTTTCTTCCCAGGTTATTGCCAAATAGAGCCAAACTATTGTATTACCAAATAGCGTGATCACAATTAGATAGTTTAAGAAACAAAACTAAGATTTCATTCCATGCACAGAGAGTGGAGAAGCGGAGAACAGCCAAAACAAAACATTCGGTACTACCGAGTGCAACATCCCAAAAAGGCGCTTAACTCCTGGGAAAATACAAATTTAGTATAAGGCTATTGAATAACTCTGCAGAAAACCAATTTGCGCATGCATATGCTCGGTTCCCATATGGTGAGGGGTAGCAAGGATGCTCATGACTGTACCCTCAAAGCACTCCGAGCGTGCACAGCTAGTTTCACGCAGGGTATAGCGCACATACACATAATATGTCGTCGTGCTGTATCGAACGATAATTACTCGGTAATGAATGAGATGTACGCTTATCCAACCATATTAGTCAACTTTGAACTGATTTTACGAGGAATTATTACTAGTATAAGGGATAATTCATATGTGTAACTTAGATCGCTAAAGTGCCGATGTACTATGGTGCAAAGTATCGGTGCTTCCAAACACGGATAGGCGATACAGGTACCTCGATACACATTCAGGTGTGTATCATACAAAAGCCTGTGGCAATGTACATCAGTTCCATCCTATCAAAATCAGGAAGCTCATGTAGTACTTGATCAAAATATGGGGCTGCCCGCTGAGTGCATGCATGGAGGCAGGCAAACAGAAGGCTTGTTGGCAATATCAGCATCTATGCTTTCAAATATTGAATGACCTCAACAATCCATGAAAAGAACGCAGACTTCTCTTGTGTCATATCGTTACAACAAATTAAGGTCGCTATCTTAGAAGTAACTTACTGAGGCGGATATCGAGCGTTGTGGCTACCGGCTCTAAATATACAATGGCTCACAAGTGCTACGGAGTTTCGCAATAATCAGCGGGCCCTATTCGGGCACATGGAGAGTAGTTGGAAAAATCTTCATTAGAGACAACACTACTACCTAAAATTATGTGCCGATAACTATTCTTGCACAAAGCAACAGTGGAAATATGCTGAACGAGGCTTGAAGGCCCTACCATGTAGCTAAACACAACAAATTGACGCGAGTAGACGCGCTTGCTCGCGTGTTCACCGTTTGATTGGGGATAATCATGAGAGTAAATACATGAATCAGTGAGATGGCAAACATTGAAGAGCTCGAACGTCACCATTCCAGGAAAGAGTCCAACCCCTACCAAAGTGATACTTCTATTACTTTCAGCACAGCGCAGGTGTTACCTTTGATGGACATGGAAATCGAATACACCGAACGGAAAGTCATACCGCTTAGTTCTGAAGCCACTTTTGTGCCTAATGACATTTTGGACATTGCACCAATGCTGAAACACTTGCTATCCTGCGGACCAACAAGCCTCCAGTCCGTGCCAGCGAAGCTGTGGATGGCTCTGCCTGAGCACGAGTTGCTCCTGGGCAAACCTGACTCGTGTGTGAAGCCTTGCCGACCAGACAATCAACAAGAGTGCTTAGGAACTAATGAGCTAGACGAACCCACGCCGCTACCCACGGACAGTGAAGTACTAAATTCACAGCTCCGCTCAGATTTGATCGCATGGGAAGCCAGTGACGATATGGATTTAGTCAATGTCCCCAGACTGATTCAAGCTTCACAAAGGCAAGCCCGGGATTTAAACGCTTGGGTTACAGCGGTAAAAGCTTACCATGAGGAGCTTGTTGCCCACGTGGATTCTGCGGGAATAAACTCGGAGGTTTATGATATCACGAAAGCTCTCCATGCGCCCCTAGATGCTGGAGTAGCCGCAGCCCTGCAAGAGCAATTTCCGTTTTTTCTTTCAGAGCTGGCAGAGCTACCGCTTGGCTTTCAACAGCTGCAACAGCTCGTTTGTTGGCTAGCTGGCGTACCCACACTCCGAGACTCCAGTTCACACTTCGCTGGAGTCCTGGCCCTTTTTTCTTTGTTCGCACAATCTCGCCCAGAGTCAAATAGAAGAAAAGAGTATCCAAGCTTCTCCATAGACGCTGGAAAAACCTTATGTGATCCAAGTGGTAGTTTGGTGAATTCTTAGTCCTTGCTCTACGTCGACAGACAAACGAGTATACTTCAGAAGGAGCGTCGCCTTGACTGGAAACGTACAATTAGAGTCCGCCCTACCAAGTAATGCTCCGAGTATAAAAGTCCGATATCAAGCACTAGTGGGCTGGCTTTTCGACCATAGGATTGACAAAATCCCCGCAGCAGTTCACTAGACCTCCAACTGGCGTCCCAGCTCTGGGTCACGAAGGCTTTTGGCCATTCGCAGGGTTCTCTTTCGCAGATCTAGGGTCATATTGGCAGCATGCACTTAGAGTATAGCTATTTAGTAGGCTTTGCTGCTGCTCCGAGTCTATTCAGCATGATGACCCAGCAAGCGTCCCCTGAGACGGGTGGCGGCATGTGGGGACCCCAAACCTGTTGTTAACTGTGTACAAGCAATCTACAGACCCTTGCCTACTTCGGCTAGAGACAAGAATAGGACAAAACCTGGATTTCGATCTAAGATGGATGTTACACAAAAATGCCGTACGGACATGTCAGTCGCCACACTCCCACGCTCCCGCAAGAGGGCTCAAAACACCTGCGAATAGGACTACAACACCAACTTATGAAGCCACCAATGCGGAAAATATTCATATGATCCAATGGAATAGCTAAACCAAAGCAAACTTATCTTTTGAAGACGGTTCGATCATCTATGAAAATCTCTCGGTGCGTTGATACGTCCCCACCAAGTCGGGGCTTCGATGTAATATTTTTCTTACTGTCCCAGTGGATGCCGATGCCACAACAGCCACAAGGTCATAGCTGAAGAATGAGCACATCTGAAGCATACCCACATCTAACCTTGATTGCAGTTCTGAGCTTAGTTGTGAAGAAATAGTAGGCACTTGAAACAGAGCGTGGAGAAACATCCCCACACTTGTTCCAGTCGCACAAAAATTCAGAATCCGATTGAGAGGAGCTGTCACCTACGCTAAGTTGTTTTAAGCGCTGACAGCTTGGTTGGACATAGGGCGTACAAAGCCATTATTTTTCATGTTATAAAGCGCACTTTCAATTGCTACTTTGGGCAGATGCAGCCGCATGACTAATTCTACCCCGCGGCCAGTATCCTTTTCACTGCGGGTAATTGCAATACAGACACGGAAACAGAAACATAGCCTCCGGTCAATTGTGTGTAGAGGCCCACGACATATCAGGTCCGTCTATCAAACGCATAAAAGAGAATAATCGCAGATAAGGGAAGTATGGGGGCAGAAAAAATACAGCGATAACTGCCACCGACCGAGGTCGTAGGACTGCAAGACAAGCGAGCTTTCTGTAGCAACCCTTGACGTGTCGCCTCTGGAGCCGCTCTGGATTACGAGTAGGTGCGTCGCGCTTGATTTACATTGGATATTCCTCTGCAGACCTAAATCTATATGTAATACGAACGGACACTAGCAATTAAAGTTCGATGCAAGAGAGGCGAACATTCTCTACTGAAGGGAACGGTACATATCGCTATTCGCTGCCGATAGCCAGCCCAAACGACCCTAGGAAATTTTGGAGGAAATTTGAAAGCACATGCACCTGGAAGTAATCCCCAAGTCTCTTGCTGAAGCCACAGTGCTGGCGATTCCTCAGCAAGTCATTATGTAGCCGTTGCTCTTCTTCCTTTTGTGCATCGCCGTCGGCGGTGAGTTGCCTTTTAAAATTTCCCTCATCTTCCGAGTAGACAATTTGTCGTTAGGATACAGCTCTAGCCCCGTGAATCACGCTGCTTCTATGTACATATCTTAGGCAGCACACTGGTAAGTATGGGTGATTGTACCCCAAGTCGTGGATGAAGTCCCACTTCGCGGCACTCTCCGGAAACACTTTTTACTTCATAACAAGGTTTTTTCAGCTATCTGTTTGCAGCTCTGCAGTAAGACGATGGCCCCATATTCCCCTTTCAACACGACCGGCCTTCGGAATAGGCGGCTCCCAGCCCTCACATTCAAGCATATCCCCCTACCTTGGCCAGCCGCATTGCATGAGTCCAGCCTGACATGTGGGGTACAGCATGGCAAAAAAAGCTGTTTTTTCCGGCCAGCTTTGTCAACACGCTGCAGAATCTTGAGCAGCTTGGCATAATGGGGCACCAAGCTTGTTGCTCCGCAGGGCTGCATGGACTCGCTAGACACCCCGAAACCGTCGGCTTCAGCAATTTCCACTTCTCCGCTGCTCTCGCTTACGTTGGGCTCTAAGATTTGGTGAGATCGCAGGACATAAGCCGCGCTGGGAGCAACTAGGTTCGAAAGGTCCTCATCATGGAAGTTGACAGAGGGTTCTCCCCTACATTGACCTTTTAGAGGATCATGCCCCTGAAATTGTACACTACACAGTTGTGTGCTAGCCTTACTGCGGGATGTAGGGGCCTGCACATCAGCTCTCAATCTAGGCTTACGTGAGCAGGATATGCTTTAGTGTGATGAGATCGCGTTCTGTATGGCAGTCGGCCTGCTCGTGCTGGGCAACTTCAAAGGCCGGATCTTGACTCTGTGGCAGAGCAGATCCTAGAGCTCAAAAACAAAGGGAGCATGGCACGGGCGTCGAGCCGCTGGCCCCGCATAAAACAAATATCAAAGCCTGCCGACAGAGCCCAAGGCGATGGCCACCGTTGCATTGGCCCGGGCGAGGATCACGTATGCCATCTTTTAATGTCCACTAAAGTGAAGATTGCATTAAGCTCTTCGGCAGTGAGAAGTAACACGGCAATGAGAGGTAGTAAATGTAGTAACACTCGTGTCCGCTCTGTGTTACAAACATGGAGAGATTGAATAAAGCCAGCATGATTCGTGGAGGTTGATGTGACTGCTCTGCAGCGTGTGCCGTTTCTACATACTTCGGAGTAGCTGCGCTTTCCATGCCAGTCTGTCTGCCTGGAAAGAATCTCGTAACCTTTCCTAATACTCAAATGCCTTCCTGTGTAACGGTATTGATAAATATTGCCTGTCATATATGATGTGCTGTCGACAAGCACTCTCAGAAAACATTGATGCGCCAGGGCTCTTTGGTGTGGACGAGTAACTTTCGCGGAAACCTCATTGTGGCTGCGTCCCTTAAACGTTCCCTGTCTCCTTGTAGAATTTGTTGGAGTGCGCTTTTTGAATAGCGCTTGAAATTTGGGGTTCTTTTGCTGGCATCAATACCTTTATTCATCACGTAGGCAGAATTTAGAAGAGCTGCCTTCTTCAGTGTGCAAAAGTGTTGGGACTTTGTGCAGTCTGAGGCATGTTTCCCTTCATCTTCTGCCTGAATGGCTTTGAACACATTCAGTAAAGCAGATGGCTTGCTCGGAGTGTTTTCTTCTTGCTTTTCCAGCAGGAAGAAAGAGCGTCGGGGAAGTACACCCACGCTCACGTTGCACACACACCGTTAGTATTCGATGCGTGAGTCTTGGAATTCCATGAGAACGTGGAGCGATCTTGCCACACACGGATGCATGGGTCTTGTTGCTTTAAGTATCGCCAGGTACTACAAATCCCGCTGGACTGTGTGAACGGATTCAGAAGTCCTGTAGAGCCGGATAGCACCTCGTGATCTACTACATATCGCTGCTAAATATCGTATAGCGTGTTCCTCATAAATCCCAGCGGCTTACTTGCTCCAAGACCCCTCCCACTCGGTGTTTCCTGACACGAGTGTCCGTAGTTAATAAGGCTTCTTGGATTCGGGGGTCTCAAAGGTTGTGAAGAGAAGCAGAGAACTTCAAGGCCTTCTGCTGCCCCAATTTCAGTCCACTGAGCGCCCATTCCCCCTTTCGTGAGCACTGCACGGTGCCTAGCCACACGTCGAAGGCTGGCTCCACTAAAACACAACAGTAGCGTACAGCATCGAGAAGCTGCTTTATATGGGTCTTGTTGTTAAGCCTTGCTGGTCATATTTCGATAGCCTTGGTCCCCGACGGGCTCGGTGTTTTCCCGTCCGTTTCGATTCTGTGTCTTAGACAGCCAAACGAGGAGTTGCCAAAATGGCACTTCTTATACTCGCTATACATTTTAAGGCCCAGAGAATTTGCAACAATTCGTCCAAAAAAATTGGTGTGAGATACTACCTCTTCGCTGTAGACACCAGTTCGTCTACATAAACTATTCCTCTGCCGACAGCATGCCCTTAGATCATCTTGGCCCATCCGGGTGCAGATTGCGACTTTGTACTGAATCCCGGGTTCACAACGCATTTACTCACATCTGTGAACCAGGTCTAGCGCCATAAGATATCTTGGCACCATGTAGCATGTCGAATACTTCCTGAACTGTGGGTAGTGTCTAATCAGGGGGGCACGTCAAGAAGCTAAGTTCCTTGTAATTACTAATCATGCGGCCTCGCAACTAGCCCGCTGTGTCATCTTTTATTATCTAAATCAAAGAGGGTGTGGCTATTGAGAGGAGATAAGGCTGGTCCATTCCTCGCCCTCCAGCTCCTGCAGGATAATCCGATTTGCTTGAAACACTTTCCCACCTAGCTGATTCATGATCCCCCTACTGGGCACCTTATTTTGCACCAGTGACAATGCAGTCGGTAAATTGCTCAGACACCAGGGGGCAACTCACCCACAATCAACAAATACCGTTAATGGCAGAGCGTTTGTTTATTGTTTTGTGGCAGGCCCTTTCCTCAATCAGTAGCAACCCCTTCAAAAAGACAACCGCTTGCCACACTGTCTTACATTGCCGCAAAGGAATTTTTTATTCCCGGATGCTCCGTAAACTCGTGGATGCTGTCTGCTAGCTCAGGTATTCTTGTTGTGTCGGGGCTTTGGCAGTCACTTCACAAGCGCTGTCGCCACTGCCGCGTTCCGGAATACAGTCGTCGTCAACTACAGTGACAAGGCAAACGTCCAGCTGGCACTCTAGCTTTGGCGTCTGCTCCTTACCCTGGAGCTGCCGGATCAGCTGCCTTTTTGGTCCATGTTTTCTAGCTTTTTCGTAATGCCTTGTATTGCTCGAGTACCGAGGACCTAAGGATCGTAGCCTGCTTTGCCCGCATCCCTTCAGCGTCTTCCAGCATCTTGAGACATGCTGCTGCTGTGTCTCTGTGATTGGTTTTTTCTGATGCTCTTTGTGGGTGCGCCGCTGCGCTCTGTGGCCCGATGATGCTAAAATCATCTCTGACTGAACCTGCAGCTTCCGCTCTCTGAAATTCCAGACTACTTCTCCGCGTCATGACAAATCAGCACTGAGGATTACTGTGTGCAAAACATCGGAAAAAAGGAAAATGTGATGGCTTCACAAATCTTCTAGCGAAAACGCAGCAGCTCCAGCGGCGAAAGAAAACGAATAAGTCAGCACCAGAAGCAGACCAATGAATGCCTGGGTAAAGCTCGTTGTTATCCAGAGGCAGTTCCGCAGCCGACTTTGTGCGTAAGAAGATATGCTGGCTCTTGTGTCGGCCAAAGCTCGAGCCGCTTGCTGGTGTAGTCTGGCACGCAGAACTCATATTTGAACTTCAGCACCCAAAGCAAGGGACAACAATAGAATTGTATTTGCTATTCAACGAAGAAATGCAGTTCCTAAATGGTCGAGGGCCAGTGTCTTTTTGTGCCTGCATCTTGGAACGTGCACCATCGAATCACACCTTGGAGTTCTTTGTCGACTGCCGCACCATGCCGGTCGCTATCACTAGTATCTTCAAAGGCGTCCTTAAGGTACACGCCAACGCCTCTTTCTTGGATTGCATCAAATCAAAAAATCTTGCCTTGCCTTCAAGTGTGCTTTTTTTGTGCCCCTTCGCCGCACCCACATGATTCTTTCCCTTCCAGACTCCAATAGAGATTCCTCTTTTCCATGCATAGTCTCGTGCACTGTTGGCATGTTCCCATTGCCTGTGTGTGTGCTCTTCATGACACCTTCCTTCTTCTTCGAAATTGCGTTTTCTTTGGTGAGCCTGATCCTCCCTTTATCGAGCAAGACCCTCTAGACTATACTTTGCTGTCAGTTCCCTTTTCGCAAAAACTGCTCCTTATTCTGCTCGTGCAGTTCTTTGCGGTACATCAACAGAATGCTCCAACGGCTTTGATGATCTCGATGTCTTGTCTAGTGCAGCGTTTCTGGAGCTTGCTTACTTTTAGCCTCATAGAACGCGCCTCTTGCACCCATTCCGAGCCATGGGCTCCCTATCTGTCCGCCTCTTGTAGGCTTTGGCATTCATTAGTTCTTCTGCTTTACTGTGACACAGTTCATCGGTGACTGCATTTTCGGCGATAGCTGGGACGACCTGCTTATCTCGGCGTTGATCTGCTAATTTGTTTGATCGCCTCGTGGCTTAGAACTTAGTCTTCTCCATGGGCGTATTGTAGGGCCACTTAGGTATTGCTTGCGCTTCTGCCTACCGGGTTCCCGATGGGGCTTCTTAAGCAAATGAGATTTATATTATTGGGCGTTCTGTGCTTATAACGTGACCTGCTTAGCTTTTAAGAGGCTTTTGAGGTACCTAGGGGATTGCGCCCCTGTGTCCTAGCTTCCCATTCGTCTACGTCGCGTCACCCCCGACCCACTCAGGCGCTTCCCTAGCTCGATCTTGGTCCGAGGTTCTTCACGCTTGAGCCTGTTCTCCTTCTGCTGAACCACTTTCGATACGGCATTTACCAAAGTCCGAATACCCCATATTTCTGGCACCAATAGGCTTTCTTCTTTGCCATGAAGTTAGTATTTTTTTTCGGAATCCGTAACTAATGCCATTGCACGCGAAGCACCTTTTCCATCTTATTATTTCGGGAGCGGTTCCCCAACTCTTTTCTGCGTAGAGCAGCGGCGCCAGTTGCTTTATATTGAATCTGTGGGCCTTAAAGTAGTCACCATTTGATGTGTCATGCCTTTCTTATACAGAACAACCTGGCCCCTGTCTAGCTAGTCCTGGCTTGCCCCCTACCGCTCTCCTCGGTCGTCCTGTCTTGTGTTCATACCACAATTGTAGCT
This sequence comes from Cyclospora cayetanensis, assembly GCF_002999335.1. Taxonomy (NCBI): domain Eukaryota; phylum Apicomplexa; class Conoidasida; order Eucoccidiorida; family Eimeriidae; genus Cyclospora; species Cyclospora cayetanensis. The sequence goes on along the minus strand of NW_020312077.1, from coordinate 89,876 downwards.
TTTACTGCAACTTTATTGCATTTCAGTTCTAAAAGTTTCTCGCTTTTACCCACGAAACAAAATCGTGTTGCAGGATACCCTTTATCATGATATAAGAACAATGCGATTGTGAGAGCCGCTCGAGCAATCCCTTGAGCTAAAATTTTTCCTTCTGCTGAAACGTTTGCAAGCTGTGGGACTTTCTCAAAGCCTCCTGCCGATCCTATCTCCTTTGGCCGCCTAAGAGTAGCTTGTACTAGCAGAACCCTGAACCACTACAGGATGGGAGAACAAAGTGCTTCCCAAGGTTTCTGGCACTAATTCTGAAGCACACCGCCAAGCCGTGAAATAGAATACCAATGCTTGTTTTTTAGGAAGGCTGGATCGTTAGGGAGCTGTTCCTCTCAGCCAGATCCGGGGAATTGTAGTTTTGCTCCATCTGCATCAGTAATCCCATCAGGGAAACTCTGGAAACATAGGGGGAGCCTTGCAACACAAATTGTGCTGGCCTGCTTGACTAGCAGCACATGCCAAGGAGTGGGGTACACCTGTCAAAGTCTCCTGCATCAACATTCGTCCCTTCACCATTTCGTCTAGTGAGCTGTTGCACGTTAGCAAGCAAATAACAAGTCTATCAGGTGCCTTCAGTTGCGAGCTCATTGGTACAAAGACTCTTGGTGCTTGCATGGCCGTTATGCCAGCCGCAGTGCTGTGGGTTAGGTAGTCCCTTGGGAAAGCCGGGTCATCGTCATGCCCAAAGTTACCTCCTAGTTTGTTGACATCAATTTAGTCCCACTTTCTTCCACAGCGATTGTTGTGAAAGGCTGTAGTGGCTGTGAAGTTGAAAGGTAGTCAATATCCCCAGCTACTGTCTGCAGTCTTTGTATAGGCCCGTTGTGCACTTTTCGAATGGTGCTATTCCGCACTGTTTGTTCCTGCTGTGGGTCATATGTACTGGAAATGCAAAATTGAAGATTGATAATCTTTTGGCCGCGGGGATGGACCCACGAAAGTGCGCGTACGTGGGCCATTTTTACTGTGTGTGCCTCAGAGTACTACCATGTTTGGAGTGGATAATCTTTTTCTTCTTATTTATTCTTTTGGCATTTGTCCAAACCGGAATGATCTAATAGATATGGCCAACCATATTTCCTCCAAGAGCCCGTAGCCAACTCATTCACCGCGGACCTTGAAGAGTCAGCGCTGCACAGGCTCAATGTGAGGTCGCCGAGGGTACGACTATCGTGAATAACAATCGCAAGGCCCTGTATGGTAACGACCAGTTGGTGGGTTGATCGTTCGACGGATCATATAAAAGGACTCAAGGGTGGTGATGCAGCTCTACGCCAGCGAGCTCTTGTATCCTCCTGTCTATCTCCTCAGATCTGGGCCCCTAACGACGAAGCGTTCTTGGATGGGTGCTTGCTTTTGAGCTCCGGTGATGTGCCAAGCGTCCTCAACAGCATCGGGCAGCAAGGGCCTCCAATGTGGGTTAAGAACATGCGTGTGGTCCTCCCCAAATCGATCCACACTCTGCTTAAGCTCCCTGATGTCCATGCAGACTCTATACCGAAAAATAACAATCTTACTTCCTCTTCCGAAAATCAATGTGAATGCTCCACAAAAATGTGCCTGGAATGAATCCTAGTGCAAAAACGTTCACGCTAAATGAGGATCTGTTGCATATCGGCAATTCAGATCCCAGCACCCATAACAAAGGCCGTCGCCACTATGAAAGATTGAATGCTTCCGCAAAGCTAGGGTCAATGCACAAGCAGCTCGAGAAGACCATTTGGCCTCCAAAGATTGTCGTTTTACAAACCGTTGCGTGCGAGCCATGTTGTGGCTTGGGGGTACCAGCTTCCCCATCGGCGCCTACGATGTCAGTGTTGCTTCAGCCACAAACAGCTGGTGAATATGCGTCTGATATAGCGCTACTTCTTCGAATTGGTCTATTACTTATTTCAATTTTCATGTGAAGCTAGACTGTAGATCGATAGCGCGCAGTTGTATCACAGTGTCAACTAACATTCTTTCCCACAGTTATACTAGTCATGCAAACTCCTTTTCACCTTTGCTTGAGACGCTCATGCATCTGCGCTTAGGCTTTTTGCGGGTTTATCGCCCTTATGAGCTATGATCGTGCAGCGTCCTCACGTTATAAGGTGCTAGTGCGCCATGCGCTTCTTCATCTACAACGAACGAAGCTGGGGGCGTGATTCTAGAGCTATTTTCGCACACTGGTGCTCGGGGGTTAGCAGTCACTCTTAGATGTATAGTGATTTAGAGAGCAGCTTGCCGGTGGACACTAATATATTGGCAAAACTCAAGAGCAACGAGGACCGAATCATGAAATGTGGCGTTGGGCTGTGCGTTTCAAGGCTGAGATTCGATACTGGCAGACTGACAAGCTCCACGATGTGCTTCAGAAAGTAGCTAGGCTAAAGACGCTTGCTCTCAGGAGGCTTAAGGCATTTGGAATTTCATTGAAATCAATGCTCTCTGATACCAAGTTCTTTAAAGCTCGATGTGCCACGAAACTATCTTGACTTCCTACCGGCAATTCAAAACTCCCTGAAAGCATAGCGGACTCTCCCACGCAGGCACATAGACCTGTGAGAATTCGAGGAGACGCAGCAAGCCCTAACAGCGCTTGCTTCTGAAACTGTAGAGCATCGAACCACACTGGACTAAAGTCTCTAGTGTAATGAGGTTGGGAACGCAAGTCTCAGTGGCTGGCCGAGGATCAATTGTGGCCTTCGTCGTGGGAATTTGCGACTATGTTTGACTCAAAGCGCTAGTTGTCACGGACGATTCACATTGTATTTTCTGGCAGTTGGCCTTTCTTCACACGTGTTTTATGCCAGAAATAGCTACATCCATCTATGGGTATTGTTTGGAAAGTTTCCGTTAATATCATTAAAATGTTCCGTTGACTCCGGTTCATCCGCAGCTGCTCTCAGTTATGTCGTCTTTATATCATTCCTTATGCCTCGCGTGGGGCTAGGAAATAGACGATTCTGCTTTGGCCCGCTCTATGGGCATGCGTGCATTGCTTTATGAAACGTGAAAGCACTGCCGAGCTACTGTGATATCTTATTCTCTTCACAAATTTAACTTGTGATCTCTTGGATCCAAGCAGGAGTTTCACACAGCTCAGTTCTCCGATGCCATCGTATTGGTTTAGTCCCACGTATTTCTCTTTGCTGGCATACGTTCCCTTTGCCTTTCTCATCCGCATTCTTGCGCTTCTGTCTGCCTGGGGAGTGAGGAGAAGGCCCGATTTTCTCCACTGTCCTGCACGGACCTTATGTCGACGGACAGGAAAAGATGATGAGGCATTTTCTTTGAAACCTGCGAGGAACGGGTAGCAGGCTAAGCTACACCCAAATACTTTTGACCACACTGGCTATATTGAAATAAGAATCAGTAAAGATTTTGAAAATCGGTTTGTTGTTCGTATATCCTATTTACTGCAGACTACTGTCGGCTTGTTGCAAGAATTCAGGATGTCAGTTACGTGTGCGCTAAATGCTGTGTGCAACTAGTGGTGAATGCTGGGAGCGCTCAGAGGGTACAACAACACCTTCCCTGGCTGCCCCTCTTTCCTCATGTGGGACACCCGAGTAGTGCGGGCAGGGAAATAGGGTAGCTATTTTGAAAGCATTTAGTAACTTTTTGTGCTTCGTATTGGGTTTGGGGCTGTGTCTCTCCCGATGGGTATTTCGAATGAAGCATCAATGCACAGACGTACAACATTAATTCTCATTGCATTACACTAATTCTGCTTCGAAACTAGTGGCATATGCAAATACACAGATCAATGAATCGATTGTTTTTCTATCTTCCTCTTAAAATTATCAACATGAGAGACTGCTATACATTTGGCTTGGCCCCCTACATCGCACAGCAGGAGCATCCCATTTACAGCTAAAAGTAGTCCACTCCACAACAAATACGAAATCAATAACAGATCCTATGTAGACGGTACTGCTACAGTTTTCCAATACAGTGGTTCCGTAACGTGGCATTCAGTGAAGTTTAGCATTGGCGTGTTCTCAGACCCCTGGTGCTTGCGCAGCTCAGGCGAAGGTGACCATGGGTCGAGGGCAAAGAGACCACAGCTCCTTTGAGGCATGATACATGGCTTTTCTGCTAGCCTTGACAGAGTCTTGACTGCAGACTTTCTTAAGGGGACCCTAGAACCGGCACTGCGTTTTTCACCCTACCAATAGTGGGAAGCGTTGAAGTCGAACCCAGTATTGACCCCTGGGATTGCCCATGCTCGTAAGTAACGTCAATTGCTCTTTGATCTACAGTGGCTCGCAAGTTTTGGCCCACCCTCGCCGCATTCCTGGTGCATTCGATCCCAGTTGGGGCTCTGCCACGTCTCTAATCGGCCAATCAAACCGAAGCCTCGTGAATCTTTCACCTCGCATAGAAAGGCTTATTCGTGCACAGTTATTTACTGTTTAATCTCTGTTAAACAAAAAGCACGTTCAACTGCGATCAGGAGAGCAAGACTTGCTAATGTACTTGAGCTGTCCGTGACTAAATTCTGCACGAGAGCGTCCTCCGAGTAAGTGATCGATGAGCATTCAGTTGCACTAAAGCATTTGCAGCCTGTATGTTCCTCCCCTAATAGGCTAGCAAACGTTTGCTACTTAGTATTACCAAAGTGTGTAAATTCGTGAGGCTGAAGAGTGTCCACTGGACCAAGCGATGCTTCCCACAGTTTGCGTAAGGCGGGGCGTGCACCGTGGCAGCTGATACTGCGCTCCTGCCACCTCAGCGACTTCCCGCCATCAAGTCTTTCTTTACTCTTATGATACGCTTGTGTATTCATGCATACTGCATCATTAAGTGGAAATAAGGAGCCACAGGAACTCACGGCTTAGAATCTGTGTTGTGCGGGGGCCTCTCCGTGAGTACCGTCGATCCCCGAGGGTGCAAGCAGCCCATTTTTTTCTGGCGAAATACCTCTTTGGGGCCTAAATCACTTTTCTCACGGGTTAATACTTTGATCTCATACCGCTTCCAAGGGACTTTTGAGCTCGGATGATTCTTTCGTGATGGGCTAGACAGTCCCCTCCCAGTATCGTACCTAGCCAAGCTACCCGGCCAATTTACTTGGTAAAGACCTCTTTCTTTTGCGGATCACTTGCAGGCTATCACGCTCGAGATGAAGTTAGCTGTGGTGGCCATTTCTTTGGCGCTTTTGCGCCTTAGCCCCGTGGAGTGTACAGGGCAGCAGTCGCGGACAGATTGGACTACGCGGCTACTTGAAGGTAAACCGGGAACTTACCGTCGTTTATGTCAGGGGCACTTTGCTTTCTGCCAAATACTAGGCATGATCGTGCACAGTATATTGTCTTTCCTTTTGCTACTTTGGTTTTCTCGTTGCTGTCGAGATTGGTATGAGAACTCTAGCCAGGGGTATATACGATTGTGTATTCGCTGTTTATGTGTTCCAGGGCAGCCAGGTGCTACTTATACCGACAGTAAACATTTGCCGGGAGCCGCGTCCTGGTGGAATGGACTAGCATTGCACCAGGATCTTCCAAATTCTCAAGTCCAGCCCCAGCACCATGTATTCACGATGCCTTCAATGCAACCCCAGATGGGAGTCCGGCAACAAGAACTGGTTCAACAGCGCCTAGAAGCAAAAACCAAACCGGCAGGATCAGTGGGCGTAGATCAGCGAGCGGTTCCCGGTGCGGCCACTTCTACCGCTGCAGCTAGCTTGTGGAGAGCATCAAGTACAGGCCAAGCGGTACAAGAACTTGCGACAAGGACCTTTCGTGTATTTCAGCGCCCGTCTACTGGTTGGGGCGGGAATAGCGAATTTCCCGAAGTTTTGGTTCCAGCGGAAAATGTTTTAAACGCTTTGGTGGAGCTCAGCAAGCTCGTTCAAGCTGTTCGTGCATTTTGTGAAGCCGAAAGCACGCAAAGGAGATTAGAGGGAGACTTTGCAGAGATGTCTCAGCGCATGCCTAATAGTGCTGGTGCAGCTAGTATGTTCCCGGTGGATGCATTCATCAAGCAGGGTCATTCATACGCACGGCGTGTGACGGGACATCTGCGCGCACTTAGAGACCTACTGAACACGGTGTGCGCATCAGACTCTACCAGAGAAAGCGTCCTGCGCGCCGTGCATGTGTTTAATTCAACGATGTCTGATACCACAAAGGTGTATCGACTTGGCACTCAGTTGGCCGGCGCTGCTGTTGGTGCTGTCTTACCCCACGTTTCCACGTGCTCCTTCTTCTCGAAAAACGGCCCCCGTGATGCATACAAGCTGTTGACATTGGTAAATTCTCGCATACTTTCTACGTTGCGGTATTTGTACAAAGCGTCGGAACTTTCCCGCAAGGTAGCTGGAGAGCTCGTCGATCTGGTATCAGGGAACATCCCGCCCCAGTCCGTGCAAGACTTCGCCGGCTCGCAGCCATTCTTAAGGGCAGCATCCTACTTGACGACAGCAGAGGCACGTTCCGTATCAGCAGTGACTTACTTCAACGAGCTGGCGGCCGCATACAAAAGCCATACCGCGCCTTCTTCGCTTTCTTCTGTCGGTCAAACCACTGGTATTTCGCCTGCAGATTCACCGTTGGGCGAAGATCAGCAGACTATTGAGTATGACCAAGACGTGCTGTCCTTGATGGCAGACGACCTGGATATTGACGGCAGTGCACATGCTGAAGGCAATCCTGAATACGCCGACTACGACTCCAGAGGAACCCAAGAACTTCAGACCGTCGCAGACGACATGTTCTTCCACCCTTCCGACGGAACTGAAATGGACTTGCAAAGTGACGTCTCGCAGACCCAATCCGACTCTTGATCCCGCAGGCCAGGACCACAGCCATACCATACAGTGTAATTTTGGAAATATCTAGAGCGATGTACTTATCCCTTTTGTAGGAAAAATGTGACAGCGGCACCGGTAACGTGTAGGTTGTGGCACGGCCCCTGTAGTGGTTCATTTGCAGAGCCTTCGCACACGGTTTTAACGGCCGATGTTGCAGTACCTGTTCGGTGCGCGACCTGCTGTTTAGAAAAACTGACCCTGATCAAGGTTTCTTATCAACTGCCATTATTGGTTTACTCTATCTTACCTACTAACCCGCCCACCAGCTTCTACATAGAAACTCGCCGTCCGGTACATAACTACATGCCGCCCACCACTAAACGCACCAAAAGATGGAGCATCGCAGGTAAATGCTTCCGATTGTTGTTTGAAGCCCAAAACCGTGCACAGGCTCCTTAAATTGAATTACGCTTCGGCAAGCACAACCGAATGCTTAAAAAACAGCCCATATGCCACATCAATAGCCGTCCTTCTGGGACATATACACTGCCAGATCCACTAGACGGTTAGAGTAACCCCACTCGTTGTCATACCACGAAACAAGCTTAACAAATGTGTCATTCAGCTGAATTCCTGCCTTCACATCGAAAATGGAGGAGCGCTTGTCACCACAGAAATCCTGTGATACAACTTCTTCATCCGTCAAGCCCAAGATGCCCTTCAGTGGACCATCGGCGGCCGCACGGATTGCGGCCACAATATCTGCATACGCGGCGGGGCGAGCAAGTTTGCACGTAAGATCGACAACCGACACATCGGGGGTTGGGACGCGGAATGCCATACCCGTGAGCTTTCCGTTCAGAGCCGGGATAACTTTACCTACGGCCTTCGCTGCTCCTGTGCTAGCAGGGATGATATTGCTGCCAGCGCAACGCCCAGCCCTCCAGTCCTTGCCTCCTTTCGAAGGGCCATCAACAGTGAGCTGATTAGCCGTCATGGCATGGACAGTTGTCATCAGACCCTCAACGATGCCAAACTTCTCGTGCACAACCTTGGCTAGGGGGGCCAGGCAGTTCGTTGTGCAGGATGCATTTGAAACAACGTGGTGAGCAGATGTATACTCTTCATGGTTCACACCCATTACAAACATTGGAGTATCATCTTTGGGAGGTGCAGAGATGATCACCTTTTTCGCGCCTCCATTGATATGCATTCCGGCCTTTTCCTTGCTGGTAAAGACGCCAGTGGACTCGCACACATAGTGGGCAGCGACGGTGTGCCACGGAATTGCCGAAGGGTCTTTTTCAGAGAAAACCAGAATAGTCTTGCCACCCACAACAAGATTACCGTCCTCTACAGAAACTTCTCCAGGGTATTGGCCGTGAACCGAGTCGTACTTCAGCTGATAGGCCATGTAGTTGACATCCATGAATGGATCGTTCACAGCAACAACCTCCTGAAGCACAAAAGCTTAACACATATTGAGGACACTTGAGCCTCAACAAAAGTCTAGTAGCACACGTTGTGGCAGCCCCAGGGGGAAGGGGCTCCAACCAGGTGAAAGGGGTTAAAACATGGATGCGGAGGGGTGCCCCACCAATCCCGCGATGAGGGTGGGCATGTAGACACCGAATTGGTGCAAGGACCTAAAGTAAGCTACTAGTGGTGCACTGAAAAGCATGGTGCGTAGCAGTATACTTGGGTCATACCACGGCTGGATTGGCCATCGCGGCGCGGAAGACCAAGCGTCCGATACGGCCGAAGCCGTTGATGCCCATGCGGCACACCATCTCCGATTGGGAACTCGAAAAAGCAAGTGACCAGGGGTGCAATAGTGCTCCAGTCTATTTAACTGGGAAATTCTTTTAAAACATGTGTGAACCTGCTCATTGAGTTCATCCCCTGAAGAGGGCGCGCCGCACGAGGAAACGCGTAGGGGGGGTGCGGCGAGTGTGACGAGCAGGAACAGCAGAGTGATACACCCAGTGTGCCTGAGGAAGTATTTCAGCGCTTGCCCTCTCCCAAAGCTTATGCATAATATTTCTCCACACCAGCTTTAAAAATGATGGGCTGTCTTTTTCGTTGCATTTGCTGGTGATGGATACTCTCCACACAAAGCGACAAAACCCGCACCTCAGCTACTTGCGCACTTACACGGTTCAGTGGAGCTTCAACCAACATACTCAACGACGCTCAATGAACTAATGTGTCATTTGGTAAGCTCTTTCGATTCTTTATTTTTCAGGAGCTACGTAACCTAATGCAGCATTTGGTGCAGAATTAGCGTCCGCCGAACACTGAGACTGCGCTACATCGGTGCTCTGCAAAAAAATTAGCACGAGATTATTCGTGAGCAGTGTTCACACGCCGGAATAAGGGGCAAAAAGGCATGCACTTAGGTGCGATATACATAGAGGCATGCCGTACAGCGATATTCGTCCGACAGAAAAACAGGACGGAGTGCGATGCTACAAAAACAGTATTGGGGCATTACTCCTAAGCTTGTGTACATTTAATCAGGATTGGAAACAGTGCATCGGAGCCTAAATCAAATTTCGAATAATCCTCAGTGTTGTGCAAACCAGCCAAGTTAGGTGGATCCACAATATGGACCTGCGTGCTGCTTTGAGAACACGCAAGGCACTCTGGACCGCGCGGGTGCCACTGCGAGCTCAATCGCGGCTGTCCCTCTTTCGGTATCACCAAAGGTGGTGTGTCCTATGATATAGAATGGGAAACTTCTTTTTGAGAAGCCTACAGTAACTATTAAGATCCTTAGGTGCTCGTTAGTCTCAATCTCGACATATAGACACGCAACAGCAAATGTAATGATCCACCTATAGTGTCCGTGGAAAATACACAACCTCACACAGAATACATATTCAATAAAAATTCAGTGAGTGTTCTTCTGGTAAACTTCTCCCTTTGTGTAGTAGGTTCAGCTACACCATGGCACTTGCCACCATACTAGCTACATACAACTTAGCATTTGTTGTAATTGACTAATTCGTTTGTCTGTCAATATATCTTATTGAGCCGTTGTACTAGTCCTATGCAACAAGAAGCTTCGTCGTATGCGCGCGCTAGATGCTATGTGCAACTTGCTGTGAGTGCTAAGAGCGCTTGTTGGGTACAGCATCTCGTACCTTGACTGTCCTCTCGTGTCGGGAACTCTGAGGGGTGCAGGCAGGGGAAAGCGAAAGCTCTTAAGGAAAACACCCAAGAAGTCCCCTTTTATCGAGTATAGAGGTAACTGTCTCCCTGCGGACACTCTGAATGGAGTATATCAGCGCCCCCAAGACTTTCCGACATGCGGGGAGGGGGCAACGAGAATGTGTGTATATGCAACTTCCAAGCATTCCATGTAAGTGTAGCCTGGCGCCTTCCTTTTATCATTTAAAGATACATGCTTTCGTCCTTCGGACATGTGCGTCCAGATCGATTGCCCACGCTCAGCGGACTAATTCCTGCCCTATGTTGTCCCCGCCCTCCCACCACTCCCCGGTCAGGCAGAAGCACAAACAAGTGCGAATGAGAAATGCACAGTGACTGTATGGCGATGAAAAGAAATACAGAATAAGAGAGGTACACAACCTAGCCAACGGCAAACCAGCAACAAACCAATACAGCCGCGGAGGCCGCAAGGGCTCACGGTCGTCGGCGCTGTGAAATCTGTGAGCCTCCTCCTACGAGAAACCAGAAGACAAGTGAAAAACTTCGCGAGACTTTGGAGGCCCATTAGCTTAAAAGCGCCTCCATTTCTGCATGCCAATATAGCCGGTACATGCAGCGTGCTCGATTTCTAGACCCTACACGACACAGTAGAATACAGGGACAGCACACCTCAGAGTACTTACGCGTGAATCTGAGTGTACGGGACGCTTTCATAATAGTGACAGGGAACCGTTCAGGCAGTACCTGTAGAAAAAGGTAGCTGTTTTGCTCTGAACATGCACTAGGGATGTACGGTTGCCAAAAACAGTGGAGGACCATCTATGTCAACTAGCATCTAAAAAGAGGGCCACAAACTTCTCCAGAAACAAATATATTTGTGGCAGCTCCTCCATGAGGCAATGAAGCTAGCATTTCTCATTCCATTCAACTAGAAACTCCCATCTGGTGTGTCTAAACGCTCTGGAGCTGTCAGAGTCCAGCACCCCTACGGTCCACTGACCACCCTCCGTCTTGACACTAGTCACTTACCTGTACGGTGAAGTCCGCGAATGATTCGGGAAGACATAGAGCTTTTTAAAAGAGCCAATATTGACCGTTATGTGCCATTCCCACCTTTTGGTGGAGTCTATAAAAAGCTCATCAAGTCGTGGTAGAGTCTCAAGCTGTTCTTGATTAAAGCGCAAGAGGTTCTAGCCGACCTGCGGCAAAAACCTTTGTCTGGTAGCTTTTAAGTGCACATAGGAGCGCATTTTAATTGAGTAGAATCAAATTTCGAGAGCCATACCACACAGCCCACCGCCGCTTATCACAGTACGGTCCTTGCCTCTTCTAAGCATTGAGGGTACATTTGCGTGCACTAGCCCACTTTTCCTCGAATCCCTCTGCTCGTAAGGGTGGCTGCTGGCCCAGGCCTAGTAGGTCCGGCTCTGAATCGGAAAGGGACCTCTGATTGTACACCATGGGTGTGGAGGGGCAACGGGTAGACGAGTAAACTGCTGGATTATTAACCCGCTCGCCACTAAGAAAAACGGTTGGCATTTGGATTATTTGTGAGTAAAGATTTACTTGGCTACCTTCTGGACCTTGACGGATGACCCGGGCAAACTCGCTGAGTCTATCGTCACGACGGTGATGGTATCCTTACCCTCGACCTCCAGAAGCCCAGCAAGAAAACCATACCCAGATTACTCAATCCTTTTCCAGGAACTGGAGGTTTTCCGAGAAGCCGGATGTCGGTAAAATATCCGGCTTCAGTTGCTGAAAATTTTGGGCATGACAGGACATATTCCCCTGCTGCGAAAGGCATCGTAGGCCACCAGAAGGACAGCGAGGAGTTTTGATTGTAGCCTGAATTTCAGAGTGACTCGAATGAACACTATCAAGGGTGCGTAAACGGGCACTGCGGGGCGAAATTAAGATGTACAAATGATCGAGGTGGTGCCATGTGCTGAACCCCAGCGGCCCTTGTACGCAGTAATGCTTCTCCGTTTTCCCAATCTGATCTTGAAAATAATAGCAGGTGTACGGGTTTTAAAAGAATAAGGCCCAAGCAATGCTATCAAATAGCGTGAAGCATCACAGATAAGCGCAGCTGCGTTGCAAAACGGTGAGCCGCTGGGGTTTTGTGGGAGAGCGTCAGCAAGCAGGTATGAAATTGTAGCAAACCGCGGCTGCAATCGCGCCTCCATCTGCTTTCTTCGCAGCCAAAGGCGCGTGCAAAGTGCTGGCACCACCGATCTAGCGGCTTTGCACTCCCACAATCTATCGGGGTCCTCAGCTTCTCAAAGGCTTTAGCGCAAATGCTTGATCGCTTGTAAAATGGAGAGAGCCTCTGCTTAACTAGAATGCTGTTTGACAGGGTTTTTTGTAGACTTGCTATAATCGTGTGTTACCCCATAGTGAAGCTTTACGCAAGAGTTTAACTTTACCGTTGACAGGGCGTATGTATGATGAAATCCGAAACCAGTTTCCACCTAGCTTTGATTGGCGGAGACGGCCCTGACGTCCAATGGATTAGCAGAGAAGGTATTACACCGAGGACTTAATTTGGTTTGCTTACAACAATGCAGGCAGAGGTAGTATTCGACTGGTGAGCAGTCTTTCTTACTCACTTTGCATGAAGCTGGCTGCTCCGGTCAAGTGTTGTTTTTGAGAGCAACAACTCTCGCTGTTGGTGCTGGGGTCTGCCTTGAAGGGATGCGGCAGCCGGCCGAGCTAGCATGAAAGCGTGGGAACAGGAATTAGTCCCAATGTCGTCTTTGCGAAGCAGTGCCACTAACCTCCACAGCAGCAGCACATTGCTTTTTTCTTTAAGCAGATGCATGGATTTTTAAAAGCTGTGCCGAGCGGTTGTCTAGTTTGAGATCTCCACAGACGCGCATGAAACCCTTGTTGATGATCTTCGTCACACGATTGTGTTGAGAATCTCCAACAGCAGCGAAACTCATGAATGAGTGTCATCTTAGGAACGGGCTGCTACTGCGCTGTCGTCTTAATGGACGGGCACCATAGGATCGCCAAGGCGCTAGTTGGCGTAGAGCGTCGCTAGTTGGAGGTGGAACCCAGCCTCGCGTGGCTTGTTTAATCACCAGTCAAATTATTGCCCCTCGCGAGTATCAGCTAACATTTGGCAGTCTAATCGTTCGAGTCACAACAGGGAGAAGTTTAGCGAGCTTACACTGACCGCGTGCGGTGGTGTCCCAGGTAAGACGTTGGTTAGCTAGAAGTAAATTACGGATAGCGAATGAAGATATGGCCAGTCCGAAAACACGGCCAACATCTCTTGAAGCGAATCCCGCAGCTAACGAGTTTCACTCTTTTCCTACATTTATCATATCATATTTACGTCACATAGAACCGTGGCAATCACGCTCACTAAGTGCGCAAACTGCCGCTCTACAAACCACAGTTGGTGCCCGGGACACATCAGCTAACTCGCAACTTTGTGGCTACTACTGCTAGCTCATCATCTGCTTGTAAGAAGCCAGACGCTACTCCCTCAAAACTTAGGCACCAGGATGGGACAATATATGACGCTGGCCGTGTTTGGGTAGGGCCAATAGCGAGCAGGGAAAGCCGTGGGACGCCCACTCACGTGCTCCGGCTAGCCCATTAACCATGCCAATACCCCCAGGCTCTGCACCACTTATCTTACACCTAGAAGCATATGGCAGCCATAAAATGCAAAAATCGGAGTACAGTGACCCACTAGGTGAGATGGTACTAGGCCGGATGCAAATGCCGCTATAGAAGGTGGTGGAGCCCGCTTTGACACGCGTCTCCGACTCACTGGCATTTGTTGGTTGTACAGAAAGCCGATGCAATCTGTATTGAAACCTTCACCGGTTTTCTGGTGCTAATCCGAGGGTCTGACTAATGCAGATGGATCAGTACTAAGACGCAGTAGATTTGCTGAAAATGATCGTCTCTCTTCTGTTGTGGCCTTCCTGACAGGCAGAGTTTTTCTGCACTACAATACGATTAAGAGGCAACCATAAGAGCTTGTGCCAGGCTCGTAAGACTCACTCTCTTTCCTTCTGTAGTCCTTCGCATTTGCGCGAGGCAACTAGTATTGGACAATTAAACGGCATAGAGCACGCAGAAGTGCTCTGCAAGGTGGCTAAAAGACTTGTTTGTCATGTCAGAAAAGAAAGAACATTCGGCGAACTCGCTGAAGTAGTTGCTTCTATTGCGTTTTCCGCATATTTTAGTGGCTCTCTTACAACAGGATTTTGAGTCGTGTGTAGATATAAGCGAGACTTTTCAAGTTAAACCCAACAAGATCTCAACAGGAGCTTCACTGTGCTTTGAACACGCAGCGGGAAGATTCAGGAAAGCGGTTGAGGGTAAGCCAAAAGTAGGCCTACAAGCTCGGGTAGTATCAAATGGCAAAGCTGAACAGACAACAAGAAAGGCAACAAACAAAGTTTGGAGAATGGTTGCAACTGGGCGTAGCCCTAAGAGCCCAAACTTTAACGAAAGGCCACTGCCGCCCCTTGTCCACGCAAAAAGGTGTCGGGGAACAGCCTTCACAGAAGGTGCTGGACACGCTGCCGTACGTGCATTTGCATCAAGCACAGATTCCTGGAAGTGACATACTTATATATAGTTTTGGCGAGAATGGCGTCGATACCATCGATGCAGGGGAGTGGGGAATTGGGCAGCGTCGTTGTTAACGCAGTGGCAGCAGGAAACAACACCGATGCGGATGGGAAGGTCAAAGACACAGCACCCAGCCAGAACAACAGGAAAGCATAGGCTAGGATTGAGCTAGCCTATGCTAAGAGCAAGCTAAGAATAAAAAGGTTAGTCAAGTGGGTAAAATAATAGCGTTTGACGCACTGAGTACACCACCCCACATGCACAGCAGTAGCTTAGACTACATGTCCTCCCAGGCTTAAACAGCTTCATCGGCAACCCAGAAGGCACAGGCAAAAGCAAGAACAAATTTGCTCTAGAACGCGCCGATGGAGAAGCTTTGGACTACGCGACCGGATGGGTATTCCAAGGGAGCTCATGAAAGCCAGGGGAAAAATCAGTCTCTTTGTCGACAAGAGGCAGACACGCTAGTAATTTGCACCAAATCTCGAATAAGAAAGCTAAAATACCCTAAATTCTTAGAGTTATATAGCAAAGGGATGCCTAAGGTTTGACGTAAAAGGAGTACAAAGTATTCCTCATAGGAGTCACCACAATTCATCTCCGGAGGCACTGCTTCAAGCAAGACTGTCAGCTTTTGGAGCAATCTACAGAAAAGCAGCACAGACCAACACTGTGTAAGAAACAAGCAGCTTTTGCAAAAGTGAAGTGAGCATTAATGTATCGTTTCAAGAAACTATGTGAGTAGAAGATAGTGATCATCCAAGAAAAAACCATTGGAGTACAGAGATTGTGTTATGAAGAGCGCACTCATCATTATTAGGACCACTTCAATCATAGTATGACTATGAAGCAAGGAGACTTTGTAACAAAGCGGAAGGGGAGCACGTGAATGAAGTCGAAGTGCATCACAAGGAGCAGGTCCACTGCCAGAAGCGCATGAAGAGGATAACGCGGAGCAGACAAAGCGCGCGGAGTTGGCGCACTCATGATATGCTTTGCTTGGGGTTGCAAACATTCAGTGTGGTCCATAACTGCCTGAGCGCAGAGGCAAGGGGTTCAAGCTTTAGTTGACCCAGGAGTCGTCAGGTCGTTTCTCGCACCGAGACCGGTCGTGCACTTGGCGTCGCATACCACTGAGCTCTATCCTGGCACTCACTCTCGAGGTACTCCTGAGGATGGCTTTGCTGTGGCCCGTGCTGCCGAGGGTGTTGCGCTCTTACTATGAGGCTGCTAGATCCATCACGACTCCCTGGATGCCCAAGTGCCACATAGAATGATCCTCGGTGCTCATTGGCTACATTGCGGACCAGTCTTGAGAGTCCAGAAAACGCCAGCTGCAGGTCCAAAAAATTGCGTAACCCACTATCTGGCCTGCAGAGAATCTGGCAGTAGCGAGAAACGGAAGCTAACGGCTGGTCCAGAACAAAAGAAGCTGAATATAGAGCTGCAGTTACCGCAGACCCTACGATAAGAAAGGAGCGGCCTAACATAACCTACCGCTAATATATGCAACTAAGAATTGGTCGTGAACGGAATATCCTGCGTGGATGTTCTTATCTCTTAGTTGCTTCAGGACGCACTTAGCTCGATACAACAAGACGCAGAGTTGTGTGCGTACGACCTAAGTGTCATATGCATCTAGTTGCGATGCTGGGATTTCTTGGAGAACGCAGCTACGCGCACTCCACCTTTTTTTCTCCCCTGGATTCAGAGACCCTACGAGACGCAGGCAAAAAAGGCACTTTTCCTAATACAAGGTTATTCAGTATTGAGGCTGAAACACCGATTCTTCTTACGGCCATCTTAGATGAAATGGTATCGTAGGTACTCCTGTATGGTTGGCAGCAGCCGTACCTCGCTCCTCCATTGGCTGTGGATGCAGTGGTCTGCTGGGATTCCCTGCAACAGGTGTCTGGCTTTGATCCAGCCATTTGATAACACAGTAATCTGATTTCCTTCGGCAACGGGCCAGAGATTAGCCTAGTTGGCTATGGAAGTAGACAGTGGCACATCGCCCGTTGGTGCGTTAGCACCTGGCCTGCAAGTCGATCAAAGATGTGAACTCACTAGCTCCATAGCCGGTATGAAAGCATGAGTGTCACCGCAAAACTATTTACAAACGCGAATGTTATTAGGATATTATTAGGACCAGAAAAACATGATCAAGTGAAAAAATTTTACTCTGCCTGTTGAATATGTACTCTGCCTTGTGCCCTACAGACAAAGGGTAACAGGGGCCTCATGAGAAGTGTTTTGTGGAAGAAGGAGCAATCCAATTGTGGCTCTGCTCAGGCGGAGAAAGTCTTTGTTTTAAAAGGTTAGCATCTGGAGCCTTCATACAAGTCATGGCTCCTCGGCCTATGCCAAGATCAGCTCAAAACGGCTCGCATAGGGTGTTCTGAAAAATCTAAAGAAGAACGTTTCTTCGTCGAAATGGTGCACCAAAGCATATGCAGCCTTCATTCACAAAAGCCACAACACTAACAGCCCTTTCGAAGTGGTTTATCTTGACACGGAATGTCACGCGAGGTGGTCGCAGGTAGGGGAGCGACGTAGCTATTAAACAACCGGCTACGGGGGGCAACTGATGGACTACTGGAGGCTCCAGGAGCAATTGGAAGCGGCTCTCGAGTCTTAGGCTAGACAGAAAAAGCCAAGATGGCATTCAAAGCCCACGGATATCGGGTTTGTGTCAACTGGTCTTAGCCCACATTCTCAGTATGACCACAAAAGGAAGCCAAAGCGAGCGCGCGCTGGACAGCCCCACACAGCCCATCAAGAGCTCACCTGCTTCAACTTGTAAGACATCGGCGCATAAAATATGGAACTGCAAACGCATGCAAAATGTCAAAGCAGTTGAACAACGGAATCTGGCCCAGCGGAAGCAGGCTGCTGAGCCGGCAGAAGAGGCGCATCAAGGGAAGGCCGAACCCTTTCACAGGCTGCGGGGCAGTGAAGGGGACCACAGAGAATATAATTGCTGTTGAAGAATTATCAGGGGCCCATTCTGCGCTGGGCCCACTTCATGTGAGTTGATCGGTTATTTGAGGAAACTGCAAAGGTGTTCAGTTTGCCTGTTTTCTCGTCTGTGCAGTCCCCAGGCCTTAAGTATGTCGACGAGTGACAGCACGAAGAGTTCTGCAAGGCAACGCCAGCCAAATGCCACTTTAAATCAGAATGCAATCCTTCTAACATGATCCACAATTTCTACGTTGGACTGGTGTACCGTAACATGATACTAGGTATGCAATGTGTAATACAAGGAAAGGCGCGAATGTGGCAGCATTCGCGCCTTCCCTTCAGTGTGGAAGGTAGCGCTAGGTACAGAGAGATTGTGGTCTTTTTAACAACCCTCATTTCATATAGAGTGAGCGAGGTAGAGTTGGTTGCTCGACAAGGTGGGCAGAGTCTTATACGGACGGCTTGGTTTTAGGCATTCAGTCCGTCTCACTAGATCTGCAATTGTCTCGTTATCAATACATCTGCATAAAAATAGCGGAAAACCCACAATAATTGGCAAATATCAAACTATTTGTAGCTGTGATTAATGAACGAACTGTCAGCAGGTTAGCCACTGAGTTGTCGTCCAGCGCACCGTGTTAATCCAATCTCTGAGTCAGGCCCAAACTATTTTACCAGATGTCGGAAGTTTAACAGCCTTAAAAGACTACGTACTAGCGGGTGAATGGTTTGTTGGAAAAGAGCAAAGAGCTGGAATCGACGAGCATCTGTGGGAGTACCCCGGTGTGTCGAAAGAAAATGGAAGGTGGCGCATATACTGTAGATTTAAGCCCATTGACAGTTCCTGTCAACCAGATTTTTCTAATTGCAATAGCTAAGTGCTTGACAAACTAAATGGGTTTAGATTCGGCTCGACATTTGATCTTAGAGACGGTTTCTTATAATGCCCCATATACCCACATGAATAGGCAAAAAACAACGCTTTACAATTGCACTCACACGCTGAATCATATCTGCACGCTACATGGACTTGTAAATATCTGGGATTTCTTCCAACTGCAAGTTACTCAGAGTATTTCCGACTCTAGCAAGGTGGACTCGATGGCTGTCTGCATTGAACGCGTCCTAGGACTCAGCCGACACGCTCAGAACAAGCTGAAGCACCTACCGCGTGCGCTGCAAGTGTTGCGGGACGAATACTTGCAGGCCTGTGCATAAAGCTCTTGACGGTTTTATGAAAACAGCTATGGCTGGGGAAAACTAGTTTTCGGTGCGGAATTGAGCCCGATCCGGGTAAAAACTATGACAATCAAGGCCCGGCATTTGCCTTTACAAACGTGAAGTCGTTGCGAAGTTGTACTGGCTTGCAACTTAGTACTGGGATTTTCATTCCTGAATTTGCCTAAATCGCTGCACCTTTGGCTGATCTACTTTTAAAATGCAGTCTAGGACCCGGTTGCAGAGGGCTGATGCGGCAGCAAGGACGCTCATCGGCTGCCTAAGAACTCCTCTGGTACCTGCGCTTCCCAATTATAAGGACCATATCTTCTTAGCAACCGATGCTTGTGGCATAGCTAATGGTATATGCTATTCTCTACTTACAGGCTACACAAAAATAAATAAATAAATTGTTGCTTGATGGATATCGTCCCTTCGTCGAAATTGAGTAGCTGTATTTGCAGGAGAAAATATACCTGGTGTGGTGTGGATTGGCGTGAAAATTCCACCATTATTCATATAGGTACCTTTCTCTCCAGATATATTAACAGTTCTTCATGTGCCGCAGGAGGTTTTGATAGTCCTACAGCACTTTTCTGGCTTTGGTGCCTCCTCCAGTACTTCATAGTAAAGAATAATGAGAGCACCACCAACGTGGTCGCCGATGCGCTCTCACAGTGTCTCGGAGGCTTATCATTCTGCAGCGCAACGGTTGTTGTCTGGGATGCTTTACGCTGTCTTGCGCAACTGCGCATATCACTTTGCCTTTGATACCAGTGCATTTGCTATTGAAGCCAAAATACAGAGGAACAAAAACGATGAAACATTTTTGCACTGAGGGTAGCCTATTGTGGCTTGAAACCAAGCGGCGAATTCGTCGTTCGCACACCACTACTTCGCTTTACAGTGCCGTTCTGCGCAGAACACGTGATCACGCTCTGCTTAGAGTGAAAAGCCCTCGCTTTCTCTCAAGTGACCTGGGATGCGTTTTGCGGCTTAGAACTGTAATGCTTAGAGTGCCAGCAGCTAAGGTCACGCGCTTTTCCTGATATCGGTCTTTTCAAACCCTCTGGCCTTTTCAAAGGAATATAAGCAACCTGAGTATAGACTTTGTTGTTGGACTGCCAGAGGTCGGGGGTCAGGATGACAGCCACGTTGTCGCTGACTGGGCTGGTAACTACGCCATTTTGTCCCTGACTCCGGTTCCCTTACCATTGAACAGCTCGATTTTTCTTTACTTATTTCTGAAAGCTTCACGAAATCCTCAAAAGCATCATTGCGAATACCGACCTGAAGTTTGTTGATAAGGTCTGCCATGCCTTTATAACCCGAGAAAACGTTGACCGTACTCTGATCATTGTAAACTACCTGAGGCAGATGGGCAGATAGAGTGCACCAGCCTCACTCTTCTGCATTATCTGCGACTTGATGCCTACACCAGTCCAGTTGGCTGGTTTGTGTTTTCCTTGTGCTAAGTGGTTTAATTATGCACTTTTATGCCCCTATTCGCAAGCTGTACAAGGTACATCAGACGTTATTAAAAATATTTTCGCCCATGTAGCTGAGGCTGTCTGCTTTTCTTACAATCCACAGCTCTGTCTGTTTTTATTAGTGTCCTCAAAAGTTGTAGATGCAACAAAGTCCTCAATCATGATTTCCTTCGAAAGTTTCAGAGCTCGCAGAGCATTCAAGGAATTTGCCGCACAGGCAAGTGACCTGTGTAGAGGTAGAGGATCCACAGGAAGTCGTAGAAGTGCCGGATTGTAAGATTGAATGCCGTTGAGAGCACAATAAAAGGGGTTTTAAGTGAAATGGGACCCAGAATGCCAGCTCTGTTGGTGCATGAGCACTCGCGGGTTTCGCTGCCCATGGGGTAGCTTTGCGGCTATGTTTGTCAGAAAATACTAGTTGCCATAGACGTACTTTCGGACATTATGTGTAAATTACCTTCTCCAGCGCATAATTTGTCAGAAATAGCTCCCCCCACCTATGGGTACTGCCTGAAAAGTTCTCGATTATTACTCTTTAGACAATCTATTCACTCGTGCATATGCGCGATCACTCCCAGATATTAGGCTTTTTGGCAGCGTTTTTCCTACATACTCTCGTAGGTCTTGTTAGGAGCCTGGATGTCGACTAGGCTGCCTGTACCGGCTTGATTTGCATGCAGATCTAGCTGTGGTGTGGAGACGTTGCTAAACTAATGTGCATGTTTACTCGTTTACATCTGAATTGTACTGTGTGCTGTCTAGTAGCAGAAAGCTTAGGCATTTTAGCAGTTTGACGGCAGTGGGCAATCACAACCGTTGTGGTCATGTGGTTTGGATTTCCTGTTTTGCTGGCTAGTGTGTGTACCTTTCTTCGGTCATATTTCACTTTAGAAGTTGACGCCCCCTTATGCCTTACATATTTGCACCGTTCTTCGCGTTTCTAATTGTACCAAACGTGGCAACAGAGAGGAAACTCTCCTGTTGTTTGCACTCAGGTGGTCAGAGCAGGCAGGCTCAATGCATACGGTCGTGTGAGCGAAATGGCAGGCGAAGATATAGCGGCCTAACCTGCACTTAGCCCTTCCTGCTACAGTACTTATGCTCAAATAACTACCTTCTTTCCCTGCCCGCTCCCCTTAGAGCTGCAAAAATAGAGGAGAGGGCCAGATCGGGTGCGCGTACCCCGTGGAAGCACTGCGATCAATCGTGCGCAGCTGCACACAGCAGCTGGAGTGCACCGACACGACTTTGCATCTTGTTATATGGGGCTGAAAGTACTATGCATGCGTAACATACGTGAAAAGACAAACGGGTCAATCACTACTTGGCTTTTTGTTTTGGGGCTTAAGCTCACTAACGTTGCGTTGAGCTCGTATTATGTCTGGGGCTAAGTGTCTCCCTAATCAGAGCTCAGATAGAGTGCTGCAGTTCACCAAGTTGGAGCAGGGCTGCTGGTGATCCTCTTATGTCCATCATATAAGACTAACAAGACCAAAAAGCCGTAGAGAGCTTGTGCCAGTGAAAGAAACGAGTGCGGGGCTCCAGTGAAATGTGCAGGAGTAAGCTTCGCGGCCCTAGCTGGAGATCTGCCTGCTTGCCACCGTCGAATTTACTTCCACTACGGAGGACAACAGGTGTCGACATGTCAACGACTTTACGAAGACGGCAGGAGCGGGGAAGATCTGCGTGGCAGCCTCACTTACTGGGGCGAGTCGTTGCCTCTTCAAAAATGGCTACTGGATGAGGGAAGAAACTGCCCAAAAATAATGAGGCGAATCCTACTGTCACGTATTTCTGGCCTATATAACCCCCGGCTTTCACCCGAAAGCCATCTCTCACAGAATTACTTTGGTGCAGGGCACGATGCCGATTAGAGAGCCATCTATCGTCTAAGTGGAGAACAGTTTGAGGGAGAGAGTAGGATCCTGCAGGGCTTCAAGGGCCAAACGTCGATAGCCTTTACCTCCTCTTCCGCCGCAGCCTCAATGGTCTTGGCCGACATTGATGGAGCAGTGGTAATGCATTAATGTTCTCTGGCGATTAATTACAAGGACGGTAACTCCATGGTGAGTCCTTATGACTACCCCTTATCCCAATGTTCAAGCGGCGCTAGACATGCTGCGTGATGCCAAAATATTCACGACGCTGGAAATAAAGCAGGGATTTTACCAAATTTCGATGGCCCAAACGATCAGCACAAGACTTCATCTTGTACCTGTATGGGCACGTATGGATTTAAGGCCATGCTCTTTGGCCTGAGAGGAGTGCACGCACATAAAGCATATATTCTCACA
Source organism: Cyclospora cayetanensis (assembly GCF_002999335.1). NCBI lineage: Eukaryota > Apicomplexa > Conoidasida > Eucoccidiorida > Eimeriidae > Cyclospora > Cyclospora cayetanensis. Next base: position 67,347 of record NW_020312077.1, on the reverse strand, counting down.
ATACGTCGGACTCGGAGTAGTCATTTGCGAAGACAACGTTATGGTCTACAGCGCAGACTCAGTTTTCCATGGCGATTGGAAATTTTTTGAGTGCACGATAGTAAATTAAATGTTCACTAACTGCCATTTTGACAATTCCTCCACTGAGCAGGAAAAAGATTGGCAGAACACATATAACCTCCAGGCCACCGAAGATCAAGCCGATCCGAACATGACCAAAGGAGGCTTACGACGACAAGCAAACGAATCAAGTCATCGGTGTCATAAAGTTATGCAGTATGTCCATCAAATGAGTATTCGCCAATTTGGCGAGGCTTGTGGAGCTCACATATGAGTGGGTAGAGCTCTAGTGGGCGAGGAGCATGCAACGGCGGTGGAGGCCGCGGACGCCCTGCAGCCTTTTGACCCCAACAAGCCTTACGTTCTGTGAATAAACGTATCGGGATATGCAGCTGGCAGAGTGCTAGAGCAAGATAGAAGCAGCTGTGCTTCATGAGAATCCAGATTTCTGGTGCTAGACAGCAGCATGCAGTGCAAGACCAAGAGTTATTTGGCCTCATGCTGGCTGTGAGCAGTGGGGACATTTACTGTTGGCTGCGGCTCGTATCGCGTCTACGGGCCACTGGGCCCAGCAGCACCTGTGGCAGCCAAAATACGACGACCGGTGAGCCCATAGACGGCAAGACTGCTCGGCTTCCTCATGGACTTTCAAGATCTATGCATCGAGTCAGAACCTGACGCCAGCAATATAGTCGCCTCGATGTCTTCTGGATGTCGTTTCTCTTGAGCAGACCGATAACAGGAGAGCTTTCTACTCGAGAAGAGACATACGTGGATGATGAGGGTTTGCCCAGACAGTACACAAGGACCCTCACATGCTTTCAGAAATAAAATGACTGCCCTGTCAAATGTTCGCATTGGCAGAGAATGGTGATATCATTCCCCGCAACCGGGTTCGGATTCTCCGTGCATTCTGCAGGGAGCACAAGCCAATAGATTGCGGAGTGACGGCGAAGACCTAAGTTAGAGCGCGAGAGTTCAAGCTTTCCCAGCTTACCCTAGGTCTGCATCAAGGGGCTTTCGCGCAGCCATGTTCCCTCCGGTCGCGCTGCTTTTCAGGATGTGATTTACCAAGCATGTACCTATAGTAGAGCAGGGCACACAGGCACAAGGAAAGCATTCAAAGAGGTTTTCACACAATTTTACCGGCCTGGCATGTACAGAGAGGCCAACGAATGTGTACAATTATGTCCACGCTACAGAGCGGTAGAAGTCCACTTCTGTGTATTTTTCCTGCATACCCTAACTTCTGCGAACTCCCGGCGGACACTGTGCTCAAGGCTTACTAAATTCCATCATGGCGTTTACCATACTGCAAAGATGCAGGATTCAGTCCTCACTCTGGTAGATATAATCAGCGAGATAACTCGTTTCATTCCACCACCTGGACTAGTGCGTTGGCGGCGACCATGTTGGACTTTCTACTGGACTGATTAGTACTCTATCATGTGCTGTGAGTTGTGTGAGTCTTAGATTATATGTGTGCTATGTTTAGAGCTATGGGCGCACTTCTGCTTCCCAGGTTTGAAACTTATCTTCCGTTTAACAACATCACCCCCGCGAGTGGCCGCCCCTTAACCTTTGGCTGGAGCATAACCTCTGGGCGTGGCCGGTTGCGCTGCAAGAGGTAAACGTTAAAACGGACGCCGTAGCGTGGTGAGAAAAAACTTTGTTAGCAACTTTGCCATCACATGCCCCCAATAAACTGGACCTGAAAATTGGTTTTTCCGAGTGGCTGCATGAATTGGATAGACATCAAAACCAGCTGAGCTTGAGCAAATTCCATTTATCTGCTGCCCTTCTCTACGTATAGTAGCTTAGTACTGACTGAGCTACCAAAAATAAAAGTTGCTGCGCTCTTTCATGCATTCAAATGCTTGGCACCCGCAGCGCAGCGGCCAGACGAAAGGCATTTATTACACCCTAGAGCGGATCCCGCGAACAGTTTTTTGAAACAAGTTGGCATGGGACTCCCTACTTCCCGCAGATAAGTTAACATGCATCTCCTAGGCCGCAGTCATGCCTGTGTACTTGCGGGCCACCATGCTACAATAGCTTGTGTGCTACGGACCTAGAGCTTGTTGGTGAGCTTGAAAGGACAAAAGCACCTCCAGTGATGCTAACCTTTCGCCAACTAACTGACAACGCAGCAGCTTTCATCCTGGCAGCTCAGGCCGTACTAAGCTACTATACGTAGACAAGAGCAGCAGATAAGTGAAATTTGCTCAAGCTCAGCTGGTTTTGATGTCTATCCAATTCATGCAGCCACTCGGAAAAACCAATTTTCAGGTCCAGTTTATTGGGGGCATGTGATGGCAAAGTTGCTAACAAAGTTTTTCCCACCACGCTACAGCGTCCGTTTTAACGTTTACCTCTTGCAGCGCAACCGGCCACGCCCAGAGGTTATGCTTCAGCCAAGGATTAGGGGGCGGCCATTCGCAGCGGGTGATGTTGTTAAACGGAAGATGAGTTTCAAACCATTTGGCAAGCCGTCAGGAAGCGAGCAAAGAAGCAGAACCAAAACCATGATTGAGCGTCAATTCATGAGTTGTTGATAAAGCTCTACATTTGTGGAGAAACGCAGTATGATAGCAAAAGAGCGGGCTGGCTTAGAGCTGAGGTGCGGGTTAGGTTAGGGTCTAACTTTTTGCGTTTTACCTGGGGTCCCCAACAATTCCTTATTTTAAAACTTAGGTAAGAGTGTCACGCTGGTATTCACTAATTGTATGCGAAAGCCATTATTCTGAAGCTCCAACGTGGTATGCAAGCAGCAGTGCAAAGACACTTCTACTGCCGAATCGTCCGCCAGTGCCGATTTTCCAGAGTTTGCCTTTTCTCCTGGAAACGCCAAATCGTTTCTATTATCTGGCGATCCAATAGAGGTTGCGGGCGTAAGTCAGCCAACTTAAAAACACTATCAGGAAGGAGAGGTATCCCAGAGATAATGAGGACGCAAATGTTTGACTCCATCCTAACCGGCGTCGGAGCTCTACGCCAGCTCGCTCCTCTGCAGTCTTACGGCGTCCCTCCACATATGCAGGCCTTCAACAACAACTCGTCTTAAAATGACACTAAGCTACGATTTCGGTACTACACCGAGCTTCGCAACCACGATGGGGAAGCAATGGTTCCCAAAGCGGGCTAGTGAACGCGTGTCAAGATTCCAAACCAACTGGCTTAGGTGTTTAACTTTCGTAAAGTCCCCTGCAAAGTCTACCTTAAAATTAAACCAATCTGCTCCTGTTTGGGACTCAATGATGATGCTCCACAAAGATGTATTCGGAGATAATCTCTGTTCCCATGCTCTCATGCTCACCAGGCTGCTACACGCCCTCAAGCCCGACCCCAGCACCAATAACAAGAGTCGTGGGTCACAGGAACGATTCAACGCCTCACAAAAACGAACACGTGTAGGCAATGTCGGTACTAAAGACTATTGGTCATCGGAGACTGCGATTGAGCACACCGTGGTGTGCACACAAAAAATAGTTAGCTTGATAGTAGGTTTTTGCTACTTGTTCATTTTTCCGCCCTGCCCATTGTTCGGTTCAATATTTGTTGTTTTGCTTAAAGGGGAATAGTAGTCAATAGCTAATTGTGGAATTTCATTTCCTAAACTCATTTTAGTCAGTAAAACGGAAAAATTGTATTGGCCTATGCTGCAGTCAACTACGCATTTGCATCAACAGTCTTTTGAAACTAAGGGCCCTGGTAGACTGTTGAAGTCCAGGGCTCCTAGCTCTTCAGGAGTTAGTACTTAGGGTGCCCATGCACCTGCAAAAGAGAGCAGCTGGAAGCATGATTTTAGTGTTCTTGCACTACTTGCAAACTGCGAATTCGGTGTGATACAGAATAAGTCTTCAAAGTGAGGTTTCCCAAACTTTGGACGCTTTACCAGCCAACAACCTCGTTCTCAAGTCTCAAAGGCGGTGACGAGCTAAAGAGGCTTACTGCTTGGCAGATATGGCACGAGCCCTCAAAAACCAAAGAGACATCGACGATGGGAGAGTTGATTTTGAAGAGTACTTTTACGGCAACTGCCCCAAACCAAGTCATCAGAATCATAACTCACAAAACGAACCTCTCGGAAGCAAAAAGTGGCCAAAGATATAAAAATCACCTGTTGATTACTCCCGCACGTATGCTACCAAATATCTATTGGAAAGAGACTTTCCTTTAAATCGGAGCGTCCATTTATTTTGGGCCACCGTCACTTTTAGTTATGCCAGAAAACCGTACTCGGTACATATCAACGGTGCGATCCGTTAGCTGAAACTTTAACGCTTGCGTGGTAACCCATCTTTGGCAGAATTCCCTTGATTCATGACCGTTCATATCTCCTTATCCCCCGGTAATTATTGGCACCGGGTCTCGGCATCGATCCTCACAGGCCACATGGTGTCGTAAACACTTTTGTAGTTTTTGGAGACGAAGTTGAACAAAAGCCCCAGATGCTCTGTACCTGCGGAGCCCGCTTCACCCAGTTTGCTCGAATGGAAAGATAATTATGTTCGAAACAAAAGCATACTCACGCATCCATCAAAATATGCCTCTGCTCTTGGTATTGGACACCAGAGACAACTATGGAGGCAGGTTGTGTTGGGGTCTATATTAACGTCATCGGGGGTGGGCTCAACATTGCTTTGTGAATGTCATCTGTCAGCAGTTTCTGTAGACTGTGTCAAATCAAAACTTCGGAGGCTCAGGACGTGGAGAGCAGGGGGACATAGAATGTTACTGTATTTCACCGATATATCCTTGATTATCACGTGAATTAATTTTTGTGAGTTGACGTGGGACAGCATAGAATATACATTGTTGCAGAGCTCCTTCGATAGTGATATCTCACTCTGACGCCAAACTTTTCCCACTGACATGGGTATCACTGTAGTAAAACACAGCTGCCAAGAGTAGCAAGCCCCAGAAGTAGCTTGCCCGACCTTTCTAGGGTATAGATTGCCGGGATAGGGGTTTCCATCCCCTTCGGTTCTATCTTTCTTGCTAGCAGGTGTGTGTGCTCACTTGGTCCAGTGTGTGATCACTGAAGTATGCATCAAATTTGGCGCCATGTACGATAAGAGGGTAGATGGTGGCCTCCATTTTTCAAATCTCGAAGAGAACTCTCACCGAGCACATTCAGAGGCTGCGGTGCTTTTCGAAGTAGGGTCCAGCTTGCCTTTGGATGCAGTATTTAAATTCACGGTTGAGCTGTTGCAGAAGAATGGTCCATACTGTAGCTTACAGGCAAAATGTCTGAGCATATACGCTAGACAGAGCTCTCACGCAAGAGTTTTTGGACTTTAGGCGAGCTGCTGAGCTCAGAACTTGAAGGTGTCAAGGCGAAAGCTAATGCACTAGCTATGACCTTTCCAAAATCGACTATTTGCCTTCGGAGGTGGCACTTTTCTGGTTCGTCGGTAAAGCAACCCTTGTGACTTCTTGGCGAGTATGTGCTCCCGATTTACCCATATACGCTTAACTTGGTCACCAGTTCCCGGTTGAAAAGTCCGCGCCTATGTGTTCTTATTCCAAGGAGTTTGCTTGCTTGTGGTTAGTTCGATGTTGTTGCTTCCACCTGGAGGCTACCGGCACTTAAAACCTGCATATATGCCATGTGAGCTCGAGCCAGGGCCTCTCGCAGGCTTTCCCCCTGCGTTGCGAGCCACAAGAAAAAACCACGATGCCATAAGCCTGTAGATGCATCGAACTAATAGTAAGTCACCCACCGAAACCCCTTTTACCTCTGGCGTCCTTAAAAGAGAGCACAGAGTGTCACAGCGCGTGGACGGGTAAAGTGACAGAGGCTGGGCTGAAGGTATTCTTCCTTTATAGTGTCCATGTCGCCGCGATGAGGACGAGACTGCCAAAGCCTGGTGCTACAGAGTGCCTGCTAAATTTTTTGGCCAATGACGATGGCTTGCGCACAGCGCAATCTAGAGCACACGGGTGGAATCGGTCTAATAATTTCAGGTGGTAATTTTTTCTTTTGCTGTTGCATGATATTTCATCGCGTTGTGAAGAGTGCAAGCGTGAGCAGGTCTCCATCGAGCAATCGTGCTCGGCAGCAGAAGGCCGATGGAGGTTTGCCAACCGACGATGAGGCAGCACTGGGTCGTTTGATAAACCCCTAAAATATGGCTTACATGGGGCTACCAAGAGCTTCGGTTACCCAGCGGCGAAGCGCTGCAGCAGTGACTGTCCTCTGTCGCCACACCATCCAACACTTTTGACGCAGAGACACTTGCCGTTGCAACCCCCGCTGGTGTGATGTTTGCAAGTGCCATTGATCCATAGTTGGCTGCCACTCACCAACAACGACAGGAATGCGGCACTGCTGAATGCACATTATATCTGCCATCTTTGTCAGGCGTACCCTTCTTTGTCTATGTAATTTGAATGCCCTAAGCGACTTTTTACACAACACGGTATTTAATAACGTGAAACCCAGCCTTTTCCTTCGCAACGTTTCTCTCCAAGCACTAAAAAAAGAGCTTAAAACGGCTTGGTTTCGGACTAACATCACATGCTTTCTTGCCTCACGACGTTCCCTCCATCGGCTAGCTGACATTCGCCACGCATTGAAAGCCCTCCTTTTCCTGGCTTCCCTATCTTGCTTCTGTGTACTCCATCCTCTAAAATATGTCCACAGACAGGACTTGTTGGTGCGAGCTATTAGATCTTGCGCATTTTTTCGAAGGATGCGTTGTGAGAGACAAAATATTCTCCAGTGCACCCAAAATAAGTCTAGCTGGGCAGAGTGTGGTAGAAAGCTCAAGGAGAGTCCACGAACGGCGTCAACAGCCCACATAGCAAGAATTTTATGCGAGCATGTCCGTCCAGTGTCGTTCATAACCATGGATGTCTCTGCGGCATCATGCCTCCAATGGTGACGGTGTGCTAAGCACCAGGAAAGCACGTTCTTTGGTGTAAATGTCACGAGGACGGCAAGATCCTTTCTGGTCAGCTGGTTCCTGTTCACGAGTAGCTTCATATATTCAAAAATACAAGCTTCCCGATGTAGTATACTCTTTCGCCTCGACAACTCCCAGTATGCATGCGCGGCTGAGTAGTTTTTCCACATCTGGAGATAATGAGACCCTTCGACAACTCCCTGAACGGTCAGAAATCTCTCTGAGAGATGTTTGAGGCTTCTTGTATTATTTAATGCTTCCTCTGTCGTGCTATGCCATATTTTGAACGCACGCCAAGCGATTCTCCGGGAGACACGCGACACGAGTGTCCGATACACTGTGTGTCGTCTAGTGACACGACGACAATGGTGCAGCCATGAACGAAGCCTGTTGCATTACAAAGGAACGTTGCACGCAACATACAATGGGTGCTGTCAAGGGTCATTTTTGTCTGCAGAAATGCAGCTGTAAGTGGATGCGGTGCTACCAGCCACTCGTTAAAGCGTGACTCAATCAACCAGCAGAACTGTTTGTCTGTGGCTTTTCCCACTCAGTACCTCAGAATCCCACTTATCCCGCAATGCTTTAAATACACTCATATCTACGTACTCATTCGTCATAGCCGCAGCTTCCAGTGGAAGACGAGCGACCCAACCCTTCTTGCTTCTCTGCTTCAGTATGGATTCCCAAGCACTCCAGCACCGGCGGTAGAGCATTAGGCGCGTTGCGTATTCCAAGTAGCTTCTACATCGCTTCAGGTAGCCACTGTGGGCTGCCTTGTGGTGCAAGTAGATAAACGCCCTCCCCTTGAGAGCCAGCTCATGTGCCTGAGTCGCTACATTCATGTGCATTTTTCGGAAGACCGTGTACTGAGACACCTACTTTTTATCAGCGCATAAAACGTTGGAAACAAAACACGCCACAACTGATTCCTGGTGAGATTTGCTTGCTGATCTTGCTTTCGTGACATCAGTTTCACAGAAGGCATGTGTTCCAGCTAGTATAGCGAATTTCCAGCCACAGCCAAGAACAGCGGACCTCCCAGATGCAGTAAGTAGCTGAGGACCAACTCCTTACCAAATCATCTTTTCAGCAGCCACAAAATACGGAAAACACAAATTATGAACCCACTACACAAGCCAACAATTACTCTTAATCGCTAGACTGGAGGCGCAACTGGCCTCATGTTAAAACGGATTCTCCACTAGGGGTAACGCGCGTCAGTAGTCTCAAAGACTGTTGGAGTTGACTTCGTAATCTTTCTGTGGGCCAGATTAATGACATACCAACTTCACTGTCTTGATGAGAATGAGCGGCGATAGCGACGAATGCCTTAAACGCTTTTCGAATGAGAACTAACTTCCTTACACCAACAGCTGCGAAAATACGAGTCCACTGGAGGAGGCAGTGCAAGGCGCTTGCTTTTAGGCTCCGTAAGTTGTGCAGCTCTAGCTGCAGTCGTAGCTCTCTTGTCTTTCGACAGAAAGCCAGCAAAGCTCCAAAACAAGTACGCATCTCCTGCTGCCTTTGGAACAGGCTACATAAGTGATTTAGCGTCTCGCGGTTTTCCGGTCTTCTGGTTAATGGACTACAGTGGCAGGTGTATGACACCGTCGGCCCCAGTAAAGTTCTTCCTAGTACTCTTGCTGTGCCCCGTCCTCTAAACCAGTTCCTAGCTGGCCTGTGCCAAAGTGAATGTGAACTCTGATTTCCATGTGTCATCTCAGAAGGCCACACGTCCGGTGTCAATAGGCCATCAGAGAGCCTGAATGTATGCGTTTGGCATGTCCCTTCCATCACATGCTCACAGACGCAATGTGGAGCGATTAAGTCCCCAGAGTTGCATGCGAACCTCAGATTCGACCTGGCGGAGGATGCTGCGTTATCTGACAACTTTGAGTACACTGATCGTATCCTCCCCTCAGCAGCTGCTACACTGGGGCTGTCATCCACATGGGTGGGTCTGTTGTCAATTGTATGGCGTAAAGATAACGTGTCTTCTTGCGGACTGGGGCAGCATTCAGTACTAGCATATTCCAAGCTCTTCTTATAGCTTTGTTGCTCCAGCTGAAAGCTGTGGAATTGCCTCGCTATAGAGCAATTAAAACCACTCGCCTCCCTCACATCTTCCCGAGTCCCACACGACCCACGTGCATTTAGTGCCATGGGGTGGTCTTTGATAATGATGGTTGCAGTCTTGCCCTTCTCCCGTATTCATGGACCTTTGTACATATCCTCCTTGAGTAAGCACAGGATTAGTGTTTCATGAATGCAGAACTACGCAGCTGATAACGTATGGGGAATACAATGGTGCTTTTTCTCAGTAGTCCTGTACGCAGATTTGGCGTTCCATGGATGCATGAGCATGGTCATAGCAGGAGGTGAAAGTTTGCGGGGGATGCCCTTTAACGCTAAAAATGGCCTTTCTGTATGGTAAATTAGATCTTGCGGTAAAGTCCAAATTCATCAACCATATTGGTACATCATGAAGGCAAGCTTTGACACCAACTGCACGGACTGGAAAACCACAGTGAACTCATCTCTCTATCTGCTCTTCGATATATACGCGCTGCAGTTTTTGACACGAAAGCAGCTTGTGTCTCCCACCGAAGCCCTCCTTCAAAATAATCGAATACGAGCACCCCGGCGCCAAAGTACTTTTGTCTGCGGAAACCGTGAAACGAATGCTCGAAGCAGCTCTAATTCTTACTTCTGAGAAAGACATATTTTTCAGTTAGCCCGGCCAGAACCTCCCATGTGTGCATCTATCCTGTGAAGTAGCCATTTTGTATGGCCGCAGGACCCAAATATGGGGCTTTAACCCCGGGTACTTGAGCGTTATATCGAGTGCTGGTATAAATGGGGGCCAGATTCAGAGGCCCAGTAGCCTCGCAACCCGTAATATTACCTTCTCCAGCATGTTTCTGTAGGAGACAAGAAATGTACCTGGGACGACTATGAGTCCGCCGCTGGAAGAATATAGTAGGGACTACAAGCAAGATATGAGAAACTCGCAGTCTCCCTGTGAACAAATTGGTTACAGATGGGTTGGACCAAAGTGTGCGGCGTCATTGTTGGTGGCAGCAAGCAAACTTGTAGCTGGCTCCACTAGGAAGGCAGATGAGCTTCCAGTTCTGTGCACGTAGAGCTATTGTCAAGGGCTGCATGAGACTTTTCCACATACCTTTGTCGCTAAGCGTTGTATGTACCCAACGTCATGATGCTGTTGCTCACTTGGTTTCCCATGTACGCATCTCGCTTCCGGTTCCCTCACCTACGGATGGCTGGCCGTGAAAGGCAAGTCTCGCCTGTACGCGCTGGTTCTAGTAAGAATTTTAGAGGATTTTGATGGATGCTACACATGAAAGTATATTAGACTAGCACCTATGATCTCTACCACGTAAATCCGAGTTCAATTTGGCTGAGCCCAAGCAAACCATGGGGCTGCCCGTTCGATGCTTGCATGCGTTATTTGAGGGGCTGATCGTTGGGTGCCCATACGAAGTATTCAGTTTAACGATCAAACGGATATATTTCTACTGAATCGCACTTACACTAGCTGCACAATTTCGTCAGGAGGATGAAGATAATGCATGTTTCGTTTGAGTGCTGTGCCTAAGCTGATCCCCGCTTGTGTTCTATTTTGTGTGCGGATAGTGCCACCTAGGCGCTCACCTTCCGCATTATTCCTCGATGAATCTTCAGTATTATCCATGCGGTCTAGCAAGAGGGCCTGGCGCTACTTAGTTGTGACCTCCCGAGGGAATGGATTGAGTCCAATGTGCTTAATGTAGCAGTACCACGATGCTTGTTTTGTTATCCAATCTGGAAGTGTGTAGTGTGCGAGGCATCTACGAGTTAGATACTGTAGATACCTTGGTTTCCACACCTATATGTCGGGTTGGCCGATACTGTCCAGTGGTTAGTCATGGAAGGGTACGACGTACATATGACTTGATAATTTTATGACTGCATTAATTTTACGCACTCTTTTTAGTGGATGATCGAGAATCGTCTGGAAAGGATATAGTTTGATGATCTCCCTTTTCGTCACGTTACTCTGCCCTGAAACCTTTAATATTGAACTAGAGTGTCGTTTCAGTTTCGGCTTAACCTTCCTTTCAACACGCAATAGAAGTCGGTTTTTGCTCAAGCCCATCCCACAATTAAATAAATTTGCCCTGTATGATGGTGAACACAGCCGTTTTCGAAGAAGCTAGACAACTGGACCCTCAGAAACTCAGCTGCGGCCATCGGAGTCTGCAACACCTCAAGCAGAGCAACTGACCTGATGAGCACTTATCATACCAGCTTTGAACTCGCTACAAACTAAAATGAATACATGCAAGAGTCGCGGCTAGGAACACCGGATTCGGGTGTGCTGTAGACAACCTCTCTGAACGGTGCTTCCTCATACTGTTTTGCTTAGTCCCTAAAGTTGGAAGTGGTTGGGCCCCACATGTGGAAGGCGTCGAAGTTCCAGGCCCAACCTCCACTGGCGACAGTGGGGGTAGTGTCGTGGCGGCCTCTCTCACCAGATTCGCCACCAGATGTTCCTCAACGGTTTGCGCTTGGTTGGGCAGGAAGCAATTTTGTTACCGTGATCTGCGAAACAGGCAAAACGGCAAGCAGAAGTCATTTTAAATAGATTTTACATACCGAAAACATACGTCTTGTACTATGGTCACATTATAATAAGAGACCTAGCGGTTTTATGCGTGCAACATGTCCTGTGCAATTGTTCACTAGCTATATGTTTACAGCAAAGCTTTGCCACCCCACGCCAGTCGCCTCATTCGCAAGCTACTGGCAGTAACCATCATGCCTGCCTGGACTCTTACTGTAATATTATGCCCCCTTGTTTGCATCCTGCTGGTAAATGCAGGTAGCGAGTTTATCTCTCCCTAGGGCAGCAGCGCTGATTCATTTCGAGTGGAGCTACTGTGGAAACTATTTGGCCCTGCTTTGTGAATCCGAGTCTGTACAAAGTGAGGCATTACGCCACTCACAATGCCGCTCAGCAGCGCTAAAGGCAGTTCGGTAACGTAGAAATCGTTAATTTGCGAGAAATTCATGGCACTGAACAAAGCTTGTTGCATCGTCCCTGCCCGCATAGCCCCTACTAGAGCGAAACCAGGTCTAACTGGGCCTCCCGCTGCGATAAATGCAGGAGTGTGGGTTTGGCAGCACGAAAGTAATACAGAGCCAACTATTGAAGTCCCACATAAGGATGTGACAAGCTTTGCATGGGGACCACGACGGCATATCCTTGCAATGGGAACTGCAAAAGGTGGCGTTATAATACATGATTCCAAGTCATGTACCCATCGCAAAGAAGCTGTGATTAATATGTTCCTTAAACCTGTCCGGCGCATTGCATGGGTCGATGAACAATGGCTGATCTCCACCAGCGACGACAGAACAGCAGTTGTACTCGATCGCAGCGGTGGGACAGCTGACAATTCCCTGCCGCCAACCTTCCGAGGCTTGCTTGATTTTTATTCGTCAGAAAATATCTGCATGAAAAGTCCACGCTTTTATCAGACAGCAAATACCACACAAGTACATAGATGCGCACGCATTTAGTCTCATTATTCCACACTTTCACCGATACTAAGCAACGTTGAATCCGTTTTACACTCTTTACCACCAAGAAGCTTGGTACAGTGGCACACTTCCTCTATGCTGTGTTGGCGTAGGGATCCCGATGAAGCAAGTTTTGCTCAATGTAGAGGCTCGTTCGATGGCGGTGGGGTGGCACCAGGTCGCGCTCGCTACGGCGGAGGATAAATTACTATTGCTGCAGCCGAGGAACGGCAGAGAATATTTAGGTATGGTATGAGGGCTTTCCCGAAGCACACCACATACCTTGCCTACAGCAGTACACACTTAGTTGAAGCCCTCAAAGCGACCCTACATATCTAGCCACGCTTGTTTGTGCTGGCGTATTCTAATGTTCAACGTAGAGATCCCCTGCGCTGCACTAGAAGCCTGCGATTTGATATGGCTAGCCAGCGACATGCTAGCCGTTTTCTCGAGGGGCGGAAATGTGAGGCTGCTCCAAGCAAACTGGACAACACAAAAGGTGGAGGCATTGAAATATTCCGCAAGCCTACCTCCCGGCATTGTTGAGGGAATCGCACTCTCTCCATGTGGAGGCACTCTAGCGGTGGCATGTGAGCAAAGGCACCGCTTGTTGGCTCGGATTCCAAAGTGCCTCAACATGCTTAGTCCCTGTGCGCCTCGCGTTGACTATATATATTCTATTAGTCTTGCAGGTTTTATGCATTATCATGGATTACAGGCGGAGGGTGCATAGCCCTTATGACGTTCCCTCTGGTCTCAACAGCAAGTGAACGGATCGTTACTCTGCGCCCTACGCCTAAAGTAGAAAACATTGTAGCTTTAGCATGGAGTCCGGGGGATGAGTTCCTCGCGGTTGCCTCACGCGATGGTGAGAACCTACGCGTTGAATCAGTCGACGATGGGAGCCAAGTTGCTGTCGCCCTCATATGCACAATGAACTCTTATGTCAGCTCATTTAGCAAAGGGTTACAGCTCCGCGCGCCTGCTTTCAGGGTCTGTTGTGACGTTTGCTTGGCCGAAGCGCTTGCGCATCGCTACCTTCGGTGCAGCGGTCCTCATGAGCCTCACCCTGAATGTCCTTACTCTGCATGGTAAGACTACATCTGGTGACCCACAAACGTGCCAGTGCGTAGAGTGTGGTCTGATCATTGGTTACAGAGAGTTGCTGGCGAACGTTGGCTGTCGAATTTTTAGCAGCATGATTGGAATGCGCTACTGGTGAGCTGTGTTGGTCTTTGCCTTCCGCAGAAAGCAATGGAGTGAAATCGCTGCTGAATCTTCCAAATGAGCCCGACCGGATATTTCTGGGTCCAATGCATTGTGCAACAACATGGGGCAGCGACGTAACCTTGTACAAGCGAGTACCTCAGGTAGCTACCAAACATGTAGCAAACAGTGTTCATTGCAGCTTTCCTGACTATGGCCGTTTTTTGCTGTCACATTGCCAGAAGAAGGCAATCCAATAGATGAGCATCAGCGCGGCTTTGTAGACATTGCTATTTGTCAACGTAACAGGAAGGCGTTACTTTACTTCGAACCTTTACGCTAAGCTCTCCGGTAGAGCTGTTGGGCTTCGGAACCGAATATGCAGTGCTGGTTGCTCAAGGAAAGGTATGGAAGAGCTTAGGGCTTCTTGTCAGCATCACTTACTTGTTTTGTCTGCAAATTTGTGAGGTGTATCCGCCTTCATTTTTAAATACTCTCTCCGATGGTGAATGTGTACTCACTAGTGTATCGTTTTGAGTTGCAGGCACTGGTGCTACCGCTTTGCGAGGAGGAAGCGGACGGCAGTATAATGAGACCATTTTATTGCACAGATGCATCCTTGAAGTCAAACGAAGCAAAAAGGGCGGCACTGGCTGTTCTGCAAGGTCCTGTCGCTGCTCTTGCTGTTTCTGTTTGGTGGTGTGCATTGACAGATGATGCTGGTCACGTTTGTTTCTGTGTGATGGACACCTGCCTGCCCTTTGATGGATTTAATCACCACGTTCCTATTGCACTTTTAAAGGCCAGTAGTGATGCGAATCGGCTGGCGTTCATCGACCGCAATGAACATGCCTTTATCTACTGCCTGGACACATCAGTTTACCACCGGCAAGTAGCAGTACATTGTAGTCTGCAGGCTTTAGATAATCTCAAATATGGAAGGATAACACAATTGACTGTATGACAGACACCTCAAAAGTACCCCCAATTGCTCTGCACACGTTTTTGTATCTGATGCAGCCTTGATCTGGCTAGTATGGGACAACCGGCTGACCTTCTCTGGGATACCAACTGTAGTGGGCTTCTCCTTGTCATCACTTCGGGGCGCCAAGCCCTCCCTTTCATCTGCTCTGCAACGGAGGCTTCTTCCGAAGAGCACTTTACACAGGTATTCATGTACTGAAGAGAAGTCTTATCTTTGGTTGTCACTCGCTGTGCTAAGTAAACGAGGTAATTCCGCATTAAAAGTGTCTGTTTGCAAGGTCAGTCGCAATGATCTTTTTCTTATCCTCTCAGTCTTAGTTTTTCAGCAAAGATCACCATTTGCTATGTCAATGTTAGATTTTTAGCTAGTGATAGCACATCGCAGGCGTTTACTTTGTTGCATGGTTTCCGCAACGTACACGCAAAAACTGTTGTTTTGCGTCGGACTTGGATAAAACAGCCGCACACGGTTGTTTTGTGGATTTTGAAACTTGAAGCTACCGGTATTAGAGCTCCAAAGAAATCGCGCAGTTGAAGTTGGACTGTGCTATTACAACCTGGAAAAGTCATGCTTGCCTGTTGCCCTTGCGGATGGTAAGCAGCCGTTGCTTTAAAAATTTATTTTAACGCACCTACGTGTAATGCAATTCTTTACGGTCTTACTTTTGCAACCATTAATTGCAAAAGCTGTGCTCAGGTGGTGCCGGTAAGCCGTGCTCAACGATCAAGCCTTCTGCTTTGACCGACGCACAGAACTGTTGCTCTGACAACCATCATACTCTAGTGGCATATCCACCAGCTGTCGCTAAAGTCCTGCAGTCTATGGCAGTGCTTTGTGGAATGACTCCGGTGTGTACCGCCTCTATATTTAAATGACTTGTGCTTCGCTGTGTTTTCCTTAGGAGGTATCTAGAAATATACATATTCCTCCTTTCCCGTTTTAGCTGGCGGTTGCTTCAGGCATTCTGTCGAGTATAAATGCATACGGCATCCTAAAGTCTTCCCTGATGCCCTGCTTCACGTGCCTGCACGCAGCATGCAGAGGTACGGTGTACACTTCTGGCAGATGCGTAAACTACAGTGGAACGAACCATTTGCATAGAAAGTAGGGTTAGGGTGCTTTCTCATGTGATTGGCAACGGTATTTTGAAGCTTCTGTCAGCCTTTAATGCAGACCGCTTGACGATGAATAACCCTTCAGAGCCCAACAGCTTTACAATCCGCTGTCTTATGCAGCTTCTCGCAATGGGGCGAGAAGAGGACGCTCTACAGCTCTTAGAAGACCTGTTTGGTACAGTTCCTTCAGATTCCTATTCGAGTACGGCATGTAGATTGTGCCTCTGGCTAATGTTGTTTGTTTGTTTAGTGGCTTGAGCACGCACATAGGTACAGGCAGCCTAGAGGAAGTTGGTTCAAGTGCACGCAATTCCATTTTGTGTGCTCGTCCTTGCATACACCAATGAATCAAAGTGCTTGGTCGTACCTAAAGTATGTGCTGTCGCACTTCCAAGTTTAGTCTAACAGATTATTTAGAATTCACTTTCGGCAGTGATTCGCTAGCTACTCCGAGTGCCTTATTTCTGTTATGCAGAATCAGCACGTGATTGCTTTGAAGCTGTTGGATGGAGGGCACTCGATGCGATGATCATGGGTGTTGCCTTACGTGCTTTTGCTTCCGCCAAGCGATACGACATAGTAGCATGGATTTCAACGTTTGAAGGCATGGATGAGGTGGTAACTTTAAGAGCACATGTGAGAGGTGTGTGAGGCCGTGTTGCACAACTAGTCGCGTAAAGCCGGGAAAATGAAAGTACGGGACTCTATTTGTCGATTCACGAAAGCAAATTCATTCTGAGTTGCTCTGTTAATAAGTTTACTAGTGTCGATAATGCGCCGGGCGTTTTGCGCACATTGTACACAGCATTTCATCAGAACTGGCGCGAAGCAGTCCAACTGCTGCTTGTGAGCTCTGACCCGAAAGAGGCATTGGATTTGGCTGCTCATGCGGGAGTGTGGAATATAGCTGCTGAGCTAGCAAAGGTGCGTCACGGCCAACATATTCGTAACCTAGCATTCTTCAGAAGCCTGCGACAATGATTAGACTTATGCAGTTGGCTGCAGCTACACTTCTACATAAAATAAAATTCATTGTGACTTTAGTCTGACATGAATTGGGCTTCCTGAACTTGAGGCAATGTGTGTGTACTAGCGATTCAGCACCATGACCGTGCCACAGCTACTGCAGCGGCATGCAATGAAGTGCGAGAGGGACGGCCAGTACACTGCGGCCCTTGCCGCTTTCACGGCCGCAGTAGATGGCATCGCTCTCCAGATAAAGGCCGAAGAGTCAAGGTGCCAGTGTAGCATGGAACGTGAAGACACCAGTCCACGAGCCGTGATGCAAGCCGATTCCTCCATGTTTGTAAAGGCTTCGCAGCAAGGTGGCTCGAGCGAGCCATTAAAATTGGCCGAGCAAATACATCATCAAATGTTTGAGTGTCTTTACGGCAAGGTGCGATGTGCTTTAAAAGCCGGAGAGCTTCAAAAAGGCTTGCAGCTCGCCAAGGACCTCAACAATCCGCTTGTTTATCGAGAATGTGCAGAAGTCCTCTTGAGCATTCAGCAGCACCGACACGCAGCTGTTCTGTTCAGTAGAGCAGGTGACTTTGAACGGGCCGCTTTGATATACATCGAGGTACAAACTTTGGCCCACACCAGAGAAGCGCCAAAGTTTCGTGGTTACCCAGTGCACAATACATCAGCACAGTCACTAAACCCTGACCCAGTAAAGCATAAGATGACCGATAGCAAAAATTTTTGCCGCTGTAGCAGTAGGCCTGATAATGAGAAGCACTAGTATTGAGTGAAGAAGCCTTAATTCTCTATCAGCTTTGATCTAACTCTAATCTTGGATGCCTTCGTTGGGGTGTCTCTGAAGCTGGGAGAGTTTGGCCAACTTATTCCCCTATTGCAAACGATTGCCCCATCCACGTATCTCCTAGAGTCATACGCACGTGCACGGGAGCAGCGGCAACCTCTTGAAGCACTACGTGCATTTGGAAGGGCAGGAAACTTTCCAAGTGTGGTGCGGATACTGGTAAGAATAGTACTGAAGCACACTAATCAGTGAAACTGCGCTACGTCAGTGATTCCTCGTTCTTCATGAATACTCAGGCAATTCATCCTACATTGTTATCGCATGGCTGGTTCATAAGCAGATGTGTGACTCCTGGAAGCCTCAATGGTGGCTTTACACATTTGTAGTCGCTCATATATCTAGAGCAAATGCTATCAGGCCCTCCGTCTTGGCCGCTGGGAGGAAGCAAAAGCGCTTGTCCGACAAGTTCGTGATGCCCAAGCAGCAGAGCTTCTCGCTGATGCCTGCCGGTACAAATACTTCCCACGCATACGCATAATTATTGTTGTAGGCATACTAACTTAGCATACAAACCACAGCACGGCGTACACAGGAGGCAGCAGACACCGCTACCTCAACTGCTGCTTGATCTTTTTAGGTGTGGCAGGTAAACACGATAAGAAGCATGCCTATTTGAATTGCTTTCACATTTAAGTCTTTTTCTTATTTGTACATTTTGTAGGGCAAACAGCGACTTTCAAGGAGCAGTGGAAATGCTCTGTATTGGCGAAAAGGCAGAAGCAGCCATCACACTTGCCGTAGAAAGTCAGCAGCTTTCGGTGTTGGCAGACGTATGTTACACTCTAACAGCACCTGACCCGCATTGATCGAATTGCTCGCGACAGGATTAGCATGGCTTTTATTGAGTGTGCACTGCGGGAGACTAGTTTGCTTTTGGGATAGGGGGCGGAAAATGAGCGTGCACAAGTGAAAGCATGTAGTGTTACCTGCCATATGATTCAAATGTTCCCTTGGTTATAGCCCAGCGTAAATAAAGTTGAGACTTTTGCTTTCTACTATAGGCCTTACAGGACACTGGCTCCGCGGAACTGCACTCACGGGTTTCTTTTCTGCTGGAAAGTCAACTCATGTTTGGCCTAGCGGCCCGGCACAAGGCATTGGCAGGATGTCCAACGGAAGCCCTTGAGCTATACATTCAGGCACGTAGCTTAGCGCATGTGTTCAGTCACCCACCGGCATACATATTTCAGTAAATGCTATTGGTGTCGGCAGTAGCAGTTCTCAGAGAGAGCCAGGTGATCAGCACTGTGATATATACACCGCTCAGGCTGGGCAGAAGTGCTGGCCACAGGCACTAGACCTTGTCGCTTCAACTCGCGATTGTCAACTGGCAGCTCGGCTCAAAGAAGCGCTCTCTAGTCAGTTGATTCTGAAGAATGAGCTTCATTACCCTAACCCTGGTTCTTTTTTGCGGTTGGCACTGTTGTGGAACTGCGGAAGCCCCTAATGCCTACTGCGTTGTTTTGCAGTCCACCGCGGAAGCACTGCTGAGCGGCTTGAGTCGCTATACCGGTCAGCTTCAATGCTTTTACAGCATGCAAGGCGATGTGCTACTCATTAGGTTGCCATTCCTACGCTGTTAAGAATTGATATTCCTACGGCAGCACACATAGTGTCACTTAGTTGCTAGTAATAATCTTCTCACGTGCCACGACACTAGCACCTTTGATCTTATCCTGTTGCTCAGGCTGGACTGCCTTGTAGGGACACCTTTTGAGAGGGCACAAAGCGCCTTGACCCTCGCTCTCCATCACCAACAGCAGGGACTGTTTACAAGAGCTCATTCGCAGCTACTAGAAGCATTGAATACTCTTAGGAAACCACGCCAAGGGACGCCTAGAAGCTCAAAATCAGGAAGTGGGTGCAAGTACCAACGGGGAAACCGGGAAACCCAGCAGCGGCTTTACGCCTTCGTGCTGCACCGATTTGCCCTTATCCATTCATACTTGCTCGTTTCGCGCTTACTCAAGGAAGATAACCGGTATAACGCAGCGCTGCTGCTTATTAGAGTATCGGCATACATTTCAAAGTAAGATACAACGTGGAAGCTGCATCGCTTAGGCCTTCCAACCCAGTAGCCATTTTGAAGATGCCTTCTCATACTTCTTTATACTTGAGCTGGATGCCCATGTATCAAGTGCCGAGTGCTTGCCAGTATTCAGCAATTTATCGTATGACGAGACGGATTATTGCAATCGTCACATGTTTTGAATCTATTGCATGGTATCACTCATATCACAAAACTCCGCACTGTAGGATGGCGCTACTTTCGGTCTCTTGTGTAGCCCATCGGGCAATGATGCACAAATGACACTGCACATTTTCAGCTAGACGAACAAATCGAAGAGTGGTATCGTATGTTATCAGGCCTGCTGCCTATGTAATGAAGAGTCACCGTCTTCTTGGTGCTGCCATCTGTAGGTGAACGGCTGTGGCACATGGCCTTCACATTGTGCATGCGATGTGCTTCGCTTGGCAGCTTTGAGTCGCATTCAGCCTCGATCTTGACATCGACGCTGCTCACTGGCGCAGCTGCAGGTTTTCCAGCTTCCGCTGCTTCGGTGGCTGGAGCATCGCTACTTTGCCCGGAGCGGAAGACCCAAGTACCAGTTCAGCATCGGAAGGCGATCGAACGCATCCTTAGATTAAAGCAGCCAGATGTCACCAAAATATGCTGTATACCGTGCTTTAATTGCTCCGTGGATGTTGAAGAAGATGCGGTGCAATGCGCATCTTGCAAGGTACGATTTGGTGCCGTCAACACTGTGTCGTGCACGGGCTGAACCTAATTCGAAATTCGCGAACCTTTGTGGCATTATCAGCTGGCATACTTACAGACACTTGCCATTTACATTTGTTCTAACGATAAGGAAGGGATTTTGGCTTACCCGGAGCGTACCTCTGAAAAGGTTTTCGTCCTCAAATTATGCGAGGTGCTTTCAGCATGCATTGCCGTTGTGTGCCGCCTCGGGATTATGTTTGAGGGACCGCTGTGCTGCTTGCCCATTCTGCCTATTCCCAATGAACGTAAGTTACAAAGCACTGACGAATAGCTTTTTAGCAATCTAGAAAAACAGATGAGGTTCAAAGTTTGGCTTCCCCTCAAATGCAAATTAGGCACGACCACAATTACAGAGCATGAAAGAGGAAAGCCGAGTGTAGATTTATTAAGATATTTGCAGCTGCCTTTCGCTGCAGGCGAGCTGCAAAAGCAAGCTAAGCGAGTTCCGCTGTTGTCTGGCGTGTCAGAAGCCCCTGTCAGAGGCAGACTGGTTGCTCAAGCCACTGAAGGAAGTAGCACAGAGCGCCCTGTACATGAGACCTGTGGGTGCGGTGGCTTATCCAACTGAAGCTGTACAAGTAGGATACACGTCAACGACACTGGATGGTAATCCCGGCAGCTAAATGGGGATGCAAGCTCATATTATAGTCGACCTGCGCCCTGACAAACCGTCAAGCAATTTACGCTGGCTTCCGCTGCTACCAAGTGCAATGCCAAAGCTCCTGTGAACCGTAACGGGCAGTTAGTTTTGATGTATTTGTACTGTTATGTTGTGCAAAAATGAGGGCTTTCTAGAAAATTATTAAAATTCCTCTTTCTCCGGTTTTAATTACACCATTGCGATAATAGTTTTGGAAATTACCTGTTCACCTATTCGTGCCAAAGCGTGCTAAGTGACAAAGCCGCAAACGGAAGGTTTCCACTCATGTTTACACAAGAAAGCTCGTAGCTACAACACGATCGCAGTGTAAGGCAGCTTCTTTCTCTCCTTCCTCCAGGGAGACTGCGCTGCTCACTCATGTAGATTCCAGCGTGCATCCAGTTAATGTAAAGGGAATAGGTGTGCAAATGCCTTCATCCTCGTTTCAAGACCTGGCGAGCACGCATCGCTGTGCACAGTAGCTTTGTTTACAGGGACGCAGCACATGGTCTTCCAGTGCATAGAAAACTTTAAGATCCCCGCCCAAAACTCGGTGGTGCACGGCGGTATGTAGCGCATTGACAATAAATCTCTCACCCAGCTGCTTTCTCCGCAAGTTATGGCGTGCACAGTCACTAGTAGCCTAGATAACCACGGCCCTGCGTGTGCATAGGGTACCAGAGCCTTCAGCCCCTAGAGGCAAGTGCAAAAGCACGATTGTGTATGGCATGCGCTACTGTGGGTCTTGCCTGGCTACAATGATCCTGAGGGAAGGATGCTACTCAGTGGATATATCTATAGTTGCATGCTATTTCCCCCCAGTTAAGTAAAAAACTAAATCAGCTGAAACATGAAAGATTAAAGAATGAGGCATGACAGATAATTTCCAGCTGGCTATTTGGTGATGCACCAATGACACCTACTGGACCAGTGGAAAGTGTCAGACATCCACCTAGTAGACACTCTTGGGAGGGGCTGAGGGTCAGAAGGAGCACTTAAAAGCCATACAAGACTCGTCTGCACCAACACATGACGTAGCTCTGCATCAGCTACTCCTTTTTGCTAGCGTACGACCTTCCTTCACAGCCACAGACCCCTGAAGGCAACGCGTTTCTGCTCGAACTCATCCTGATAAATTTAATTGCTTCTCCAACCTCCTCAACGCGTTAGCATAGCAAGACTTTTACAGGTGAGCTTATTGCGTGCATATAGCAATCCAATATATGAATACCACTGTACTCAACCACTTGTCAAACAATCGAATATCGTGTCTCAAAAAGCCCAATCCTTCTTCCTGTTATGGAATTGAATGCTGATACTTAGAAAAGAAGCATTTAAGACTGAACTCTGTCTCCACGCTTCCATGTTTACTGGGCCGCCTTCTATGCGTCTGCAAGTCAGACTCCAGGGCCGGTAACAAGAATATATGCGGCTAGCTACGATCCAATGCTTCGATGGGGAAATATATTCAATGAAGCATCAATGCCTAAATATTTTTTGACTACACTTGGCTCCTGTGTGCCCTGCTGCATGCGAGTCAAGTTGGGATTACAGGATAATAGCTTCCCCATTGGCACAAAAGCCATCAGTGTCGCGTTAGCCACAAGCATGTTGCGCAGGTACAAACTTTGCTTATCGATCCTTCACCTTTGCCCCATAATTTTGCACATGTTCTTTGTTAAGCCGAACTGTGGAAAAATAGCACGCATTTATTAGGATGTGCGCAACAATTTAGGTTCCCACGGCAATCTAGCTAAAAAAGAGCTTTTGAGCTCAGTAGAAAACCAACATTACATCTGTACTCACCTTGCTGAGGAATTAGAGGCCTTGACACACTGGGCGTACATGCCCCATTGTGTCTTAGGTCCTAATGCCTGGAGCGCGTCTCCACGGGCCCAAAAGGCACTGCGTGCTTGCTCGTTATGTTGTGTTCCTCGAGCCAGCTCCTCTCTCAAAAATAAATGCATGGAAGTCACGAAGACAAGCGAGAAGAGCGGCTTGCTGTGAGTAGAAGCGCCCGACACACTTAAAGTGAACTGGCGGTATATGTAGGGGCGAATGCCACTCACTGGATGCAAACAATAACACACGACGAGCGTGCCTTGTAGTCCATTTCCAATCGCATCTCCATGAAGAGTACCCATACCGCTAGACTTTCGAACAAGAGACAGACTCTTCGACACCAGCGGATAGCATTCAGCGCCAGTAGCAACAAAATTAGGCACGAAACTGCTCTCACTTTTTTCTAGAGTGACACACATATCTCACTCACCGTTGCAAATCGGGGCCAACAATCTGCAAGCAAAATCTGTAGGACACTTTAAGAGAGCGTGCTTCTTAAAGGGGCAACGTTATCGCAGTAAAGGTGAGGCATTTCGGAGCAAGCCAGTAATAGGCTTTTGCTGCTTGTTGCTTGTGAGCAACGCCTATCGATGGTAACTAAGCTCGGAAGCCATCACTCTCCTTGCCTATTAAAATCCAAGCTGTCGCTTTAGGTGGCGCCAGCCACCCTGCCTCGACGAAAGTGTATTGGGCAATTGCCGCGGCCTTGCACAGCTCTAAAGGCTAGAAGATATCCTTGGATATTGTCTATGCTTCGAAGGTTTCGTACGTAACACCCCTGCTCAAACAACACTGCTTAGTTTACAAAAATATGTTCCTCCTTTTTGTTGTCTGTGCTTCCGCAGGCAGGGTTCAGCTTCACATTCCTGTTCGTCATCAAAGCAGAGTGACCGGCTATCAACCCTTTCGCTAGAAAGTATGATCAGCGCGTAACTGGTCATCGTGCAACGTAAGAGCGTGGAGTATGGCTTTCTGGAATATCGTGCGAAAATTCTAATGATCGTAAGCAAGTTTACTAATGAAAAAGAAATTAGAACGCCTCAACAAAAGGTGCCTCGAAGTCAGCTGGTCAGCGCAGCTGCATGAAGTGGCTGGACCCCTTTGACTTCCTGTTTCCGCGAATTCCAGTTCGGTGCGACTTGCTTTGTGCAATGCATCCGTGGTGCCTTAGCTTGTGGGATGCGCTGATGCGCGGTAAACTAGCCAGCTAAAGGCTTGCGTCATGGGACGTGATTTTGTAGGTTGTGGAGTATGAAGAATGTCTAGGTCCGTAGCACCTAGACGTTCTCCCCTTTCAGAATACACGAAGGAGATTAGGGCATAGAGTTGTCAACAGTGCAGTTTCATGTTATCTCTGCTGGGGGAAAAACAGAATTCCATGCTAACTCCGCACTGTGAATAGGTGTTTGCAGAAGCTGCTCAGGTGTGCGCTCAACGCACTCTGACTGACCGTCGATTTGCAGGTGTCACGCACTTGAAAGAGCTCCCTTGCTCTTGAACCTTCACCAAAAGAGCTCTACGGATCTGAGAAAAGCGCGCACTGTAGTTCAAAAGTGGGACAAACTACAGCCCATGTTACCGCACTACATGGGCCTCCAGCAAATCCTAGGTGTTGGCCGCTGTTGCACATATCCGGGAGGGATGCACTTGCTTGTCAGGTCTACTAAAAAACGTCTTGTATTGAGTTCTTTCGCGCCCCGAGTTAGTAAAGCTCCGAAATGCAGTGAGAATTGCGTCCAGGCGACCAAATCTTGCGGTAAGGCGTGGAGGTCCTGTAGAGCCAAGATTAGCTGCGCTCCAGCGTGGCATATTCCTTGGCATATCCGCGCACGCCAGGTTAGAAAAATTGTCTGTTAGGGGGACCAGATGATCTCCATAGTCTGCACGGTGCTGTCAATAACGCGCAATTAGTACGTGACATACTGGCGATACGCTTCGCCAGGGGTTATACAGATGTTCCAGAGCTCCTTGATGCGGACAATAAGTAAGGTTCGAGGCAACTTGGACTTGTGCCTGTCATCCGAGTGTTCGCCCTCACCATGTACAATCTGTTGGACACTACTTGTTTCGTAACGCACGAAATTTTCGGAGAGTGTTGCTGGGGCCGCTAGCACCATTCTACACCATAATACATTTTCCAGGTTATGTCGTCTTCATCAGACTACGAGGGCATAAGAGAATTTATGTACTGTGGGGCAAGTTTTGTTTATCTTCATCGAATCGCATGAGAGGCAGCCAAAAAGCCCATGAACCTGAAATTATTGCAATTAGGTACAGCAACAGCTGGATTCAACACTGGGACGAGCCGCATAAAAGGCGCTCGTTCAAGGTAAATATCTTTTGGGCTTATCTCGCTAATGCAGCACCTCGTCCGGATGGATAGCGTCCACTGCAGCTGGCACCTTCCCATGAGCGAAAACGCAGCCTAAGCTGTTAGTACATCTTTCCGTTCATGGTTATACAATCTTATCTCTTGGAGGCGAAGGTGTATGGACCCTATAATATAGGATAAAGCTAGCTACTTGACGCCCTACGGGTATCGACAGTTTTTCATCTACCTATATCTGGCTTCCGGAGAGCCCACGCAATTTCTAAGACATTTCAAGCACTAATTCAAACTTAACTGCTTGAATAATAACAGATGCTATAGGCAACCACACATGCCTCTAGTTGCGAAAAGCCCGTTACCCTGACCCCGGAAGGAGTGATTTACTATTAATCGACCTGCTCACGCATATTCGACGGATAGGTGATCGAGGTCCCTAAAGAGCTCAAACCCGCTTGGCGTGTGCAAACGCAATGGCCTTCTAAAATTTCCTCCTTACAGCTACTCCTCTGACTTGTGGCCCCTAAGGGATGCCTGCCCTAGTAAGATAAGCCTGAGTTTGTCTGAAGCCCGTACGAGGGCTATTAGTTCTTGGCCACATACTGCTTACTGCTCCTCGGCATTTAAAAACGTAACAGCCGTGAAGCTTAGCGGCTTTCAATTTGGCCCCAGCACTCCGCCAACCGCATATCTTTCGATCCGCCTCTATGTCAAAGGTATGGCGCTTGCTGGAGTTGCGGGTCCGCAATCTCGTGTAGTGGTTGAGATTGTGGATTATGACTTTTACTCCTTCTATATGCTTCTTAGTTCGCTTGAGATCCCCTTTCCTGAAAGCCTCTACTGTGGTGGACTCCATAAGAGGGCTCGCCATCTCGGCAAACGGTAGGTGCAGTTGCCACCAGGACTCTACGGCATCTGGCAAGTAGTTCATTATAGTGTCGCTATGAAGTCCCGTTGGTCATGCTTCAATAATCTACAACCTTTATTGACCTAAGGAGTATTTCTTTTGCTGGTATTCTTCATCCTAGATATCCGATTGGGGAGCTTCAGGGATGGCATTTCTTGACAGAGGACATATTTCGGGGGGCAAGAGAAATTCTAATACATTATCGAACAACATAGCATGATAAACACGTCTGCTGGGTGAACAGTGTCCCGTTTAGCTAACCAATAGCTGCTCTACGGAAGCAAAACACAAATACTTAACCTGCGTCCTCGGAACTCCGGAAGAGCGTGGCCTTCAACCTGCATTAGCCTGTACACGCACACCATGCTGTCTTGCACTGATCCTCTGGCATGCGTATTTGGTGAAATGCCTGTTCCATGTCTATTGTCACGGATTTCATGACTTAGCGCAGCGTGTTTAGCACCTTTTGAATTCTCGGTAGCAGGTACTCAAAGGATCTTGTGGAAGCCTAGCCCCCTTGTAATCAATCACCATTAAAAGTTGCTGCTTCCAGATGTTTCGTCTATCTGGGATAAGACCATGGAGGGTGTGAAGAGAGTACAATGATCATGTTTTTCTTATTCTTCAAATCCTGTAGGTACCCTCATGAAACTGAATGGCTGGTAGGCGCGAGAGCCCAGTGTTGCTGGACTCCTTATCGCACTATCCTACAGGGGCGCTTGCTGCGCGTTGCTACGGGCCGCGGCTCATTTTCCCCCAGAACGGAGGCAGCAAAGTAAAAATGTTGATTGCATCGTGCAGAGAAGGTTATTGCTACCCTACGGGACCCGTGCACTAATGTAATTCAGGAGGTAGCCGGGTGTACCCCATCCACAAACCTGTTAGGGTGGCACAGCACTTGCGTTATTTTTCTGGGTATTCAGCTCACTGACGCAGTACCCTAATTCCTTAACGGAGACTGGGCGCATTGGCTGATCTATCACACGAATCTCCCAAGGTCCTGCTTTCTCAGTAATTTAATGCAGTGTGGAGCGTCATGCCATGCCACTGCTGTGGGAGCTGACTTGACGGTCGCCGTTACTATAATCATGTTTCGCGGTAGATTTATTATTTCACAGCAGCGACCACACAGATCTGCTAGTGGTGTCGCGCTTCGCTGCCTACCCTTCCTTAGCGCCTCCCGAATACACTGTTCCATTGGGACTAGCTGTCTACAGCTCCTGGAGACATTGGACCTTTAGGGTAGTGAGCGTACACGGATTTTCGGTCTGTTTTGCTCTCATCTGCACACCCCGCTACACCGTTTGGTGGTGTGCTGCTTTTGCGGCGCTCAGGTCTGCTTCTGACGCTTCTCCTAAGGCGTCACTGAATGCAACATGTATCCCGCTAGTGCCAATCTTTTCGCAGAGCATCCAGCAAAACAAGCACTAATTTGAGTCTGCGGTTTGCGGTTGATAAAAATTCAAACAGCTCATTTGCATCACTGCTAATAATAACTCTGTACTCTTAGGTGCTAATCTTCGCAAAAAAATTGATAGCCCTACATGTTCTCAAACCACAGTAAGCCAGGCTCAACAGTAAGCGAGAGGATAAGAACATACACAGGAGCGGTCCAAAACTATATGCGGGCATGCAGTATGGTGGTCCCCAACGCGGGGTCCTTGAACAGGCTAGGCATGAGAACAACGAGCTGGTTCCTTTACGAACCACACTTTATACCCGTTCTCCATGCACGCGGCCATGCAGAATCTATATTGACTTCTTTGTGCACAAGGAAACTAATCACGAACAAGGGTCATCATTTACTATGGCTGCAGCGCATATCCTCCATGATAAAGAACCATGCTTTGCTCCATGCGTGTACAACCTGAAATATGCGCTGGCGAAGCCTGCCCTTGACTTCTACGGCATCCCCATATTCATGCCGCCTGCATTAGGATCACCGGAGGCCTCCTGGTCAAGCACGCCGAACCCGCGTGCGTGGCGTTTTCCGGCAACAACTTAATGGGCATGTGCTTAATTCATGATCCCATTTGTATGGTTATTCCGCTCGTCATTCCGACAGATGTTCTCCTTGCCTAGTTGTATGCCCTGCTGTGCGTGCTCTCACTGCCCAAGTATGTGTCCCTTATCTGCAAGTGCCTCCTCTCCAGAGCTTCTCTTCTGTAAATAATCAACCTTTCACTGTCATGCCATGGCATCTAGATACTACATTGTAACTCTTTCCCCTTTAGCACAAACTGTTCCCTTCCTCGCAATGTCGCAATTTGCGCAATAACTCCGCAGACTGCTCCAACAGCCTGCACTATCTAAAGGTGCCGCGTCAAAGGCATTTGCGCATACGGTGTAGAAAGGCACCGATTGGTGCTGTGTCGTGTTGCTTCGGAGTCGATTCGTGAGCTCTCTTTAGTCTGGCACCTTCGAACTTTATGGTTCATCATTTTCTTTTGGTGTGCTGTAGCGCATGTCGTGAGCATCTTCAACTGTTGTCGATCGCGTAGCTCGCTTCCTCACCTGGATGCTGATCTGTCTGCCTTTACGTCTGCCGGTGCCTTCATACTTAGTCTACGTAATGTGCGGCTACTGGGGCCAGTCTGACTTTGCTTCCGATTAAGCATTTTCGTTGCCTATTGGACTGTTCGACCAGGGGATTTTTTGTGTAGTGCCTTCTCCTGTACACGTGGGGTCACGGCGTTCACCCGCAGAACGCTGCCCAGGTATCTAGCTCAGGTCTAGCTGCTCACTTGTCTAGGCTGCCTCGCCTCCGATCGCCCGAACTTTGCCGTTTTATGGCTGTAGCTAGCTCTCGACCTGTTTGTCCAAATCGGCTTTTGCCGTTTGCAGCGACTGTTTTGGGCCGAAAATCATTATAAATCCGCTACTTCCTGCTTCATTGGCGGCAACAGCCTTTATTCTTTAATTAGACGCTACCATTGGATCAGTCCTGCAATCGATGTGCAAGGTGCCTGCCTGTTAATATCTCTTTCAGCTTCCTGTATATGGCTACTGTTCCTCGAATCTCCTCTCAGCAAATTACGAGCCCCTTGAGTCTGTATGTGCGTCGTCTTTTCTCGGGGTGACCTTTCCAATCGCGCGCCATTTCGAATCTGCTTGTCGGCTCTGTCTAAGCCTGCTGACCCGGTGTACAGTACTGGCAAACCTTGTATAGCTAGCTCTAGCTTGCGTTGAAGCCCTGTCGTAGATCTTTCCGTTTTGTTTTGCTATTACCTTCAAGTGTTGTGGAATGCGCAGCAGCTTTATCTCTAATAATACTTTTTCTCCGGACATTCGAATTAACATCTGAACGTAGTCCGGCTTTTTCATGTCAGAAGGGCAGTCCTATAGGAAGACAGCTGATAATGCATCGCTTCCAAATACTTTTTACGCTTTACTTGAACATCTGAAATTTTGACAGAATCGCTAAATCCATTGAAGTGCTCAAACTCCACTAAATACTGTGTCCGAGCGTACTTGCCGCTGGGCTAGCCGGGGGCAGCGTCAGGCTGAAACACTACAATGCTTCCAACTTAACTGCCACAGCATCTCAGTTATGCATCATAGTCGTTTAGGAGTACATCCAGGCATCCCATCCAAAGAAGCCTGTGGACTAGAGGAGCGCCCATTTTTAGTAAGTCTTATTTCGCCGCTGTCGTGATTCATATACATTTTTCATTCACAGGATGCCCAGCAGGAAATTTCAGTAGAGCGGTTTGACACGATTTCGCCCGGTGTGCTTTTCCGGCAGGAGGTGCCAGGGAGTTGGAAAAGGTTGTTGCACCCGGCCTGTAGAGCCTTTGGGAGTGGTGTTGTAACTGTATCATCTGTTCCTCCACCGTCTTAGATAGTGGAGCACCGAGTACTGGCATGCAGAATTGACGGGCATGAGGTGGGTGGAACTTTCAGGGCACCAATGAAAGGTTCGCGTTGTTGAACTGGGTACTGAGCATGCGTCCGCCCGCTGGGCTGCTCTTCTAGGTAGGCCCGTCGTTGGTACTGGGGACAGCAAGCCTCTGTGAACATCATGCATCAAGATTTTCTATGTTTTCCGGTTTGGCGTTGGATTGGGCGTTTGAATATCACCGAAGGCTGTGTAGGCAATAATGACCGTGAAAATGGAACTACGCACATGATCCCGGAGGTCACCCATGGTCTTCCTATTGAGTAAATGAGCAGGAAATGAGCAGTTCGGTTTAGCATTGCTAGATCCTCGTATGCCTTTGCTGTGATTGTCAGGCAGAACTAAGTGTGAGCATTCTTTTACGTGCTAAAATGGGTTTGTGGTACTTAGAGCCAGTGTGTACCTTTTCTCATGGCTTGGGATCTAGCTTACTCCGGAGTGGGTAGAGCACATCATTCTATTTGGTGTTTTGTATCTATCTGCCCCTTGGCTAAACCAAAAAAAATACCTCAAAGAAGGTAGACCACTCCGTATTGCCTGGTCACCGTCTTCGTAAATTGGACGATTAACAGTATTGCATGGTGCGATTGAAGTTGCAATTGCTGTACATGACATTCATGGTAGTGCTGCGTTTCGGCTGCTTCTCGAAGAGCTAAGGTACGAGCGACCGTTGTAGCCTAGGGAGAAGAGGTAGCTGGTTCAGAGCATGGTCGTGTGCTGGTGGCGCAGTTTAGTCTTTTATCGCCCTGCAATCCTACTGCCCATCAAGAGACCCCTAACCGCATTCTGTTTCTTCATCAACGCGTACGGATATTGTTTCACGTTTTTTGAGTCTTGAGGATGTTGTCCCAGCAGGATTTCTCCATGAAAGCTGAATGCGCGCATATGCCATTCTGGGACCTGCTACCATTCTGCTCAATCGTGCTTTGAGCAGTTGAAGAGACTTTTCCAAGATAAGAGCAGTAGTTGCTGTCTTGAGTGTTTCAGCTGATATTCGGAGAGGACGCGCTGGAAATGGGATGCGCTTGCACGGTTTTCACGTATAGTGGGCCCCCTTCCAGTGGCTTGCGAATCAGACTCCAGCCTTTCTGCAACGAATTTTGCATGTAGCTCAGTCACGATGCTCGGAGGAAATAGAGCAATCTTGAACGTTCTCTGAGTGTCATAAATACCTTGTGTGTCTATTCTGATGTGGTAGTGGTGCTGAACATACTGGATAGTGGTTTGGTGATATACACAGTACGCGTTAGTGCGCAGACACTTGGCATTTCGCTTGGGTATAGGGTAATTCTACGTGCTGGCTGTCTATACTTGCTTGTAGATAACGTAATTTTTCGTATCAGGCTTTCTAGTGAGCAATGCTAATATGGTTCATTTGTCTGACTAGCTTGACTTTTTGAAAGGTGCTGTGTTTTTTGCAAACGTTAGTTTGTACAACCGATCTGGCATCGGGGGTAGAAGGTGCAAGGCTGTAAGAATTTCCGGTTTTCTATATGTGGCTAAACACTGTTATTTTTAAAAGGGGGATGTTTGGAGGTTAGGCATTGAGTGTAGCGTTTGTGCATGACAGTTAGTTTGAAAAGTGTGGCAGACTAGCAACTCACGAGGGTTTTGATCTCTAAGGAATGTGTATATGATTTTGCTAGTGCGTGTGTGAGGGGGATCAGTATTCCAGCTGTTGCGGTCCTGCATATTTCTGGCACACTGAAATTTGTTGGTTCCAGATTGCCGCTCTTGGCCTACAATGCATAGTTCGTAGAGCTAGATGAAACTGCTGCAAAAATTATGGTGGGATGCGAACTATGAAGCATGGGATTGCAATCCTGTGTGAGGAGGTAGTGCAGAAGATAAAGTGGTCTTCTTTTATGTTCATGTGCTATACTCGAATGACGGAGTGATAAGGTTCAAGACACTAGCGCGAGCATCTTTTTTTATTATGCACTGTGTGAACATTTAAATCTTGTTAATTGATACACGATACGTCGGGCACTTCTGAATAACCACTAAAATGGTTTGCTGCGTGCAAAGCGCCTTCCGCATTATTTAATGTGCACTGCAGACGTGATACATTTACACATGGATCTAGTCTCATTTGTAAAATGATGATTCGTTTACGTGTTCTAGATTTTCTCGTTGTGGTGATGCCCATACGAACTGATAAAGTTCTCCATGTTCAAAGTGCATTTAGCGTCAGCATTGTGCGTCATCGATAACTTGAATTAAGCCTTTTTGGGAACGACTGCTGCATTTCAGTCTGAGTGACGTTGTCTAACAGAATGCGTAGAATTGAAGGACTAATATGAATATGGAAATTTTCTTTTTCCTGAAGTTTGTTTGAGCAGCTAGAAACAAAGCACTTCATAGCAATGGCACTCTGTATTATTTTGTACTTTTTTTTGCATAAACGGTAACTGCCTAAAGAACCAATCGTCCGCCAGTTGTGATTAAAAGACAAACTTACGCTGACCGCATATTATTTTTAAAAATGCAAATTTTGCAAGAAAGTGTATTATTGCATGTATAATGGATTGACGATCTTATAAACGAGCAGAGGTTGTTTTGTAGCACTAGATTTTTAAGTACTAAAAAACCCGTTGTTCGGGATCGTTTGTGAAGCAGCGCAAGAGGTGCTTCTGTAAACAACGTAGAAACTGAGCTAACGCTCGATATTTTGCTTTGCTCAATTTTGTTGAACAAGAAAATATAGAGATCCGGCGTGACTTCAACACAACATACGGAGAGCGAAAAGTATACTGCAACCTTAATTGAATCTAATAATATCTAGCGGCTTTGAAATTACCGCCTGCAAAATCATGAGGTGGTTTCCAGGGAGAACCAAAAGACACTATTGTAAATATTTATTTACATAGGACTGCAGGTTACCAAAAGGCGTTTCCCGCTTCTAGGCAAGCCTTTTAGCGGTACATACCATGAATCGTAATACATTTTCGTTGCTTTTTAATGTGTAGGTTTATTACGCAAATTGGGCATTGTCCTTTTGGTCATAAGCGCATTTAAATGGATATTGTAGAGCAACCTAACTTGAGGCGATATATCTAGAATCAAAAAAAATGATAACAAGCAAAGTAGAAAGCTGTTTGTTTAAGTCTTTTTGGGAAGTGTGTATATTGAGTCTTCGAGTCCAGCTCAACAATAAAATAGTGGCCTGGTTGGAATGAATCGTGATGACATGTACAACCGTAGGAAGCCTGTCCCTAAATTTACCGCCGAGACACATGGCGACACAGGGGTGCCTTAACGCTAGCGTTTTCTTACAGTGCAAGAATTTTAGAGTGTGCAGAGGTTTTGCTGTGCTTTGGTAAAATGGATCCCATTGTTGGCAACAGGGAAAAAAATTCTAGTAATATGGTGGAGACAGATTCGGCGGAATCTTCAAAGAGACTCCGCCATGGTATTTGAATGCCAGTGGAGGAACCATGCAAGTGTGAACATTAACTAGTTATGTCACCTCAGAGTGTAGGAAAGAACAAAGACAGTAAACAAACAAAACGATGTCTGTAAAAAAGATTTTTGTATTGCTTTGAGGCCTTGAGCGAGAGCTGCTGGCACGCAGTAAAGAAAGTTACCTTTTAGAATTGCAGGATTGTTGACGCCGTGTGTTGTACTTTCATTTGTAATGACGTATTGGACCCCGCTATGTTCGCTGCAGTTTAATAACGTGTAGACAGGGTGTTGATTGTTAGTGTTAGAAAAAGACTGCAGTCTTCTGTGTTTTGTAGTTAATAAATCAAATTAATTTTTTCGTTTTAAGAATGTAGTGGTATGGTGGACTTTGGAATACACCAATGTCTTGCTTTACACTATCAGGTACTGGGCAGAACGAGTGATGTGGGCCGAAGCATTTAAACAATAAGTGCAAAATCTTTTTTTGAAACACTACGGAGTGCTTAGTGCCCAAACAAATTGTGCTCAAACATTGCAGTAGTATCAAGCAACGACTAAAAGGCTTACGGCATCACCTGGGGTGCAGTACAAACACTCTGCGTGTAGCTTATTAAATTCTTGTTTTAATTTAATTCTAGAAGCTTCAACGCCTGGTTACAAAAAGTTACAGCATGTTCGTTTAAACAACGACATAAACAAGAACAAAACAGCGACCTGGTGCATCAATGATTTTCCTGGGATAGGCTGCTTGCATGTTGTGATGTCTTTTACAACATGAATTCTGGATTGAACATACAAGATGCTTCACAAAGTTTGTTAGCACACAAAGTTCATGGATTGGTAGGTTTTAGAGATCCCACCCGCATTGGCTGCAGTAATAGCTTCTTCGAAGAGCCTAGTGAAGGCGCATTAGCCATTTAGTGCAAGATTTTGCGTTTGGAAAAATGAACGTGTTTTACGTAGTGTGAATGAAGAATTGCTTCATGATAAATACTCCAGAAGCAACGACTTGATGACATGTTTTTTTTTACTTTGCAGTAGTCACCAGCTTTGCATTTGCAAGTACTCGGCAATTTAGGCTTCATGAAAAAAAAACTGAAGCACGTTTAGCAACTGTAAAGCGAAATTCGAAGCAGCGTTTTTATAAAATACTGTGAAGGAAGAACTGACATGTTCTATTGCACGTCCGCCGTTGAGCAGCATTGTGAGGTCTGAAATGAGGAGGCATCAGATTTTCATTTGCCGGTCCACACAGCAGTTGACAGATGTATATGATAACAACACGATGGAAAACGAAAGTCTTCACAGTTTCGAGATAGATATTGATATTGGTATATTGATAAAAGGTCGTTCAATTTTTCTGCAGAGCCAGCTAAAGTAAACGCAATGAATTCGCGTCGAAAAGCTTATGCAGAGCGTCAGATCCAAGACGCAACTAAGCAGATGCTATAAGGCGCAAGTAAATTGAGAAAAAGGCAATATACTGAATGCAAGTGCTTAAAATTACTGGATGCGCTTTGCGTTACTGTGCTATCAAGAAGGTAATTGGTTTTTTACTGAATTAAAAAATTCGTGTCATCCTAATGCCTGAAAGAAAGATGCAGTCACACTCTAATGTCACACTGCATTTGCATGCCAAGCTACGCTCACTCACGAACCTAGACTCCATGACATTTGTTGTGTATCCCACGTTCCGCTTGTGCGCCTCAAGGAATCAAAAAAAACAGCAGTTGAATTTTAAAAAGAACTTTAAAGACCCGAGGTTATATCCGTGGCTTGATTTACACAAAGCAAAAATGGTCCTCGTGATCAAAATGTTTCTATGAAGTTCAAATATTTATCAAACCAAGAGTTATTGAACGGTAACTGGAAAGAGATGTAAACCAATCAACACTTTAGTTACTGGACGAGCTTTTGTTAAACCGAGGTGGATGTGCACTTTCTGAGTAGAAACCTACGTAAAGCAAGCTCGTGTTTTCGTCTGATAAAAAAGTACCTCGAAAACCAGGCATAAAGCGTCGTGGTGTAGAGCTAAGAAAAATACCGCATTACTTGCAACGTTGTGCACTACAACAAAAGTACTTAAGTTTACTGGTCACATACCAATAGCAATCTCCTGTTAGACTGCTTGAATAATTGGTTGATCACTCTATGCTAAAGCTGAAAGTTCAATGGTTTATAGTCCACCTGACTTCTGGGATAAGAGATGTCTCTTCTAACAATGTTAGAGGTATATAATTATACTAGAGATGATAGACACTACACGCTGATTTCAAAGCTTTATACTATTGTGCCTAACTTCAACAAAAGGGTTAGCAGAAAAGACTTTTTTTCACAATAACGCCCCCTTGGATAAAGGTTCCCAACACAAAGTAGAGCAGCTGTTCACACGTGTTCACAGCAAATGCCTTTTTAACTTTTTGCCCCCTCTTTATATTGACATTAAGCAATCCGCCTGCAACCGCGTAGTTCTATACTGTTTAGCACAATGATTTTGAAATCTCAACATGCGAAAAGAAATGCAAAATGATTCCAGAGCTTGAATAACTGGAGGCCCCACTGCTCATCTCAGTTTTTTAACCCACCACCAAGGCGACAAGGCTTTAAAGCTTCCTCCTTTGCACGTATATTTTTTGTCAAGTTCCGAAACACAATGGCAGTATAAATAAGTTTTTTGCAAGCCTCCAGAAAAAAAAGCTGAAAACCATCTGAAACAGCAGTCACTAGTAATTTTAGTCTCCTCCCGCTTTTCTATGCTATTGCACTTCATGCTCCGTACAGTCCTTGAACACGCAGAAAGGCAGGAATTTATCGTTACAGCAGGTGGCGATAAACATTCCTTAGTTCATTTGGAAACACAAGAAAACAGGTTATCTGCACGTTCTATGTGGTGAGAAAGTGAACTTTATATCGAGTAGCGTCTAGTAACAGTAGTTTTACCTAATCCCTTTGCTTTTTTCTCCCTACTTGAAAAACCCTAGTTATCCCTACTATTAGGAGAATTTATTTTTCAAGCCATGAATCTCCTATACTCTGCAATCCGTGCTGCTTGTGTAAATTTCCTCTTACGCCATGAACACTAGTGCGCTGAACATGTATTGCGCTGGAGTAGAACAGAAAATTTCCTTCATAAAAAATTCTCCATGCATTCACATCTAACCAAAAATCAAAGCTTCTCCAATTTTTTCGATCACGTACATAATAGCGCTTCTCACGAATTGAAAAATTATAAACATTACAATAGTCAGTGCAAATATATCTTGTTAATTTATGTAGTTTAGAGTATTTGCAAATCCATTTCGCCCGCATAGTTTTTGGTTCCGCCATCTGCAGCTACGCCAGCGGGTGCAGCCTTGACCTCGAGCTAAATATGGAATTTTACGGATGGAGAACAGATTTCTCTAAGAGCTGCGAAAATTCTGTTGGCTAGATACAAAATCGATTTTGAAGTCTGGGTTAATCCATGGTGCACATTTCTCGTTACACATATTTACAGTGCCCAACAAATCGCAAGCGATTGTTTACTTTTGAGACACCGTGACACTTAATCCGGACACTATAGCTTCCTAGTGTTCACATGCGCAAGCTTGAGTCCTTTGTAGCTGCGTGCAGACGCAGTACATTGAGGCAAAATCACAGGATGCTTTGTAATAGAATTACCGAGCAACAGTTTCAACAGACATGTATTGTCAATTTAGTATGGCTACTCTCATTTGCTCACCTGTTAAGCTAAAAAATAAAAAGCGCAAGAACGTCCATCTATCCATGCATTTTGTGATCAAACACAGGACAGCTCATGCCGATGTGACCTGCAACGCATATTCTAATCCACTTCCTTAAATCTCGTGTTCGTTATCACAAGTGTTGACGCCATTGCTTCTGATGGAAAACTCAGCGAATGTCGGCTTGTGCTGCAAGGCTAAGGTTCGTCGAAAGGCTTGCACGAAACTTGGCTACACAGCACCACACTCTTGACAAATTATTCATTAATACCCTTGAATGTGCATTCGCTCGTTTTCACACAAAATAACAAGTGTGGTAACTGAATGATGCACTGTCGACGAGTACACTAATACCCTAGTTCTGTCGAAATGCATACGCGATTGTCCGCTCGTATGTACTGGGCTTAGCTTTCTCCCCGATCGCTTCGTCAGGTGTACTTTTTTTCCCAATGTTACCTTGTTACACACCCGAAAAGCTACTTCCTCGTAATCATCATGCATAACATTTCAAGTCTTTCTAGTACATACGGAGATTTCTAACACAAAACCTTCATGCCGACATAGGCGTCACCTATGCCTGCAAAACGTATTGTACAGCAAACTTACCAAAAAACTAGAATGAACTTCCCACGAAAATACCGCGCCATTGAGTTAACAACCAGTCTACGACATTTAAAAATTCTGAGCTTCTATTAGGATGCGAGACGTGCACATTGTTCATCTTCGACGGTTTTTCAAAAAAGCATAACACCTGTCTCAATGCACTAATGATAATACTAGTGAAGGTGTCCGAAAAAACCCTTTTCTCCTCGACTACACACGACTCTCGGCACGGCCTGCAAAGCTAAGCAAGACCTAAAGCACTCATTCTCCTACTGCACAGGCGTTTGGCGATTTACCACCGCTCAATCGATTCACGCTTTAGTCTGACCGGCACTGCTGTCGATTATTTTTTTCACGCCAGCTACGCTGCACAGCGAAGGAAACCCAATAACCACCAAACCTCCTAATTCTTGATGTTCTTATTTGTAAAGAGTTAGAATACAATACCTACGTCATTCTCGTACTTCCACCAATCCGTTCAACTTCGTGAAAATGTGTCTCTATGCACGTTGGAAATTTCCAGCGTGATTCCTTTTCCACGTTGTCAAAGATATAACAGTTTCGAACCTTGTGGCAGTAAGCACAAGCATTTTGCTCCTGAGAATAAATTTCAATGCTCTGGCGAAGCAAAATCGATGATTACTCATTCATTGCAAACACGAATTGAAGACCTTGCTATAGAGGCACGAATTGTCTCAATTCTTTTCCCGCGGACTACGATTGCAGAGGAAGCCAGCTGCAGAGTTTTGCCAATCCTTCAATATATGCGCAGTCGGGACATCAAATGCCTCGAAAGTCGGAAACCGAAAGAAACGTGCGTGCTGTGCGGAGTTTCCTGGCAACGTTTGCGCTGTGCTCTAATGCTGCAGTGCATGAGCTTTGTAAGAAATATACAATAAGGCAATCAAGGCTCTGTAACCTACATATACTTGAAGGTAGAGCTGTGCTTTTGGCAGTGCGTGGGAGATTCACTGTTCGGAATTTGTGTGGAGCGCCTCGCTGACGAGATTTATGTGCGATCAAACGGCGTTAGAGTCTTTGCAGCTGATTTTTATACAATGGAGGGTGTGTGCTTTAGCGTGTTCCAACGTTTGAACATCAAGTTGAAAGAAATTATTCGATTTCTACGCTGAAGCATGTTAGATCAGAGCGTAGCCGCTGGGGAGGTACGGGAACTCCCCAGGCGACAGTTTGCCCTCAGGATGACAGACTATGCTCCAGCAACCTGGAGTCGGAGACACGCAGAGCTTCAACAAAATTTCAACATGGCTACCAACTCAAGTGCTGAAGTCAAACAAGCTTGAAAGGAATTCGGTGACACGTGGTGGATTAATACGGTGAAAAGGTGCGTTGCTTCCCATGGCTCCTTAAGGGGCTACAGTGGTCATCTCTTTAGCACTCAATATTCCATCGTGTGAGGCAACCTTGAGTAGATATAAGGCATAGCGACTATAGGTCTATGAAGCGCCAGTTGTCCATCACGGATCTGGCCTCCCAAGGAACGGTTTGGGGTGCTAGTGGGGGATTTTGCACCAATGGACTATGGTGGGGCTGAGCAAAGCCTTTTAAGACCTTACTGATCATTGAGCGGCACGTGATATTCTATTAATTGATAATGGCTAGCACAATACCACCCAGAGACATGATGGATGATTTCTTTCTCCTTCGAAACGTAGGCGAGGGGGCGTGTAAGCCCACTCCTCGGCCACAGGCGATGGTTTGAAAAATAGCATGGCTATTAATGGCCTGCGGCAAGACTGTCAACGCCTGTGCTTTGAATAAGAGGACGTGCAAACAGACCCAACGTCCATAACCCCAATAATGGGATTCTGAGTTGTTTCTTGGGTTGTGCTGTTTTTATCTGCCACAATGAATGATGCGTTTTGTGTCCTTCAATAGGAAGAAACGCAGTGACGCCACCCCGTTTCGGCTTGCTGCAACATATGGAAGCTGTGCTGGTACCAGTCAGCGACTAACCTGTCTTATGAGATAGGCTGGGGTAGACCCCCTGTCATCTACAGGCAACTCTACACATACCTGGTGCTGCGCCGACCCATGACACTCAGCCTTCGGTAATTCATGTGTGCTCTGAAATTCCTCAGTAGATGGAGACCAGCGATGCATCATGTTCATCCCGTTTGGCGATAATTTCATCGCATCCAGTGGAGAAGGGCCTATACTTTTCCTACCCTGCAAGCAAGTACCGCAGCCCTATGACGTCAGGGCGCAATCGAAGGTGATTGCTAGCACTATGAATACCAGCAATCTACAGATCGCGCCTCTCGCTCCGTCTGCTGTACCGATCCAGTGGGGCCCGGCTCTACGTGGTGCACTGGACGGAAGGATCAGAATATGGAAGGGCTTGGCCATATTATCGTATGCAGTGTGTGCATGGCACATGTACAGGAATTTTGCGCTATATGTCCATCGAATGCATTTGCCTTGTCCTAGCTCACTAGTTTGTCACCTTTGTTTTCATGTGCTTAAAGACCTTCTACCCACACTCGACTAGGAAGTGTAACTCTGTCTATGTGTTTTTCTTCACCGTAAACTCAAAGGAAGGTTATTTTAGTCAAATTACCACGACTGCATTTTATACTGTTTGATCTAAGCTGCAGCACCTCTAGAAATACTTATACCTAAGCGATTTAACTACCTGCAACACCAGTGCCTACTAGAACCTTTTACCGCCCCTGCCACAAATCTAAACAAGCTTTTGCGAAACTCCAACGATTCACAAAAAATTACATGCCTGGCGTTGCTACCGTTTAGGGTTATTCTCTGCATAACACATCCTGACAAAGAGATTGAGCCGAGGAATGGAAAGGTACCAATAGTTTGTGTCTCAGCTATCTGCCTCTGGCCACGTCGGCACTGCCATC
The DNA here is from genome assembly GCF_002999335.1 of Cyclospora cayetanensis. Taxonomy (NCBI): domain Eukaryota; phylum Apicomplexa; class Conoidasida; order Eucoccidiorida; family Eimeriidae; genus Cyclospora; species Cyclospora cayetanensis. Next base: position 26,655 of record NW_020312077.1, on the reverse strand, counting down.
CACTGGACCAAGAGGCAAGCTAATATTCTGAGCTACTGCTTGGATTCCGTGCAACAGTACACACCAAGACGACCTCCCAACACTTAGTGGTTTTAGAGTCATTGTGTTGCACAGAGCTGACTTGTACTTTGTTGCAAAAATTCTTGTAGGCAGTGTTAGCGTCCGATCCGTAGAGGAGCAGGGTGTGGCTCAGTAAGCGCGAAAACGTGGGTGCAGATATTAGTCCCACTGCCTTCATACAGTTGAGTAGACTATGATTCTTTGTCAAAAAAGACTTGGCATGGGATCTATAGGACGGTTGTATAAAGTGATCTTCGTATTTCGGATGACCGCACACACGCAACTAGCAAACATTGGAGACTGTTGCTGGCCCACCGTGTGGAGGAGACTCAGAAGAGCACCAAAATTGATCAGGAATGGGCGATCACAAAATTGATTCATTGTGGGCTTGCATAGGCACTATGATAGCACAGAAGCAGCTGGTGTAGAGCAGGAGCGCCTGTAGGAAGAGCATTCGTAGTCTAGAAGGGCCTTTTGCTGAAAACTATGCCCCTAACACTAATTATAAGACAAGGTTCTTCAAGTCATACCTTGGGTTAGTACAAAGAGAAAATGAGACAAACACGGTTGGCTGGACATTTGGCAAGTCAAGCTGTCATTAGAGTAATTAAATGACTGCAACTTGGGGCAAGCGTTGATGCCCGACATTCAGCTCGCGAGAAATTTTACTCTGTAGAGCAAAGCAGTGCAGTTCCTCTAAGCTTCCAGTGGGAAGGATGCACATCGGAGCGCAGCTGCACGCGGAACACCAAGTACTTGTCTGTGCGAATTCGGTATTTATACACTGGACAGTCATATGGCTCGAACTGTCCATACTCCAAAATTTTGTTCCGCTTTTCTCTAGTCGTGATGGCAGTGGCGTGGACAACAGGCATTCTGTCTATCATGACCTTCGGCAATGACTCATCAAGCCTTGACTCATGCCAGTTCCATCTGGAGGCGCAGTGTTGTTACACATAGCATATGCAACTCGCTGGAATTACGCGCGAGATGGACTGTACAATGGCGAACAAAGGGGAGACTGCTAATTAGGAGACACAAGGCCAAGTCATGCATAGTGTTATTCGCGTACCTCGAGCCCTCGATATACAACCCATGGACATTGACGCCCTCCTCTGGAACATCTTTAAGTTTCTCGACGTCCACGCTGCGAGCTTCGGAGTGCAACACAACGTCATCAAGGGCCCACTGGTCCTTTTTGTGCTGCCTAGTGACCTGTATATATGCATCCACAACGAAATAACCTGTTTTCCCCTGCGCAACGCTTGTTGGTGTCCATCTGTTTCTCTTCTTTGGGATATGAAAGCTTGCTAAAATTAAAATATCTAGTAGCACTAGTGTGGCGGGACGGGTTACCTCCTGCATCATCCCAGTAAGGAAACCAGTAGGGTTGAAGAAGCCCGGCAACCAAAAAGACCTTGGGCGACCCTTTTCTAGCCAGCTTGACAGCTGTTCAGTTCTCAATCGCATTCCAGATATCCACTTTCCAAGGGCTGGCGACAGCCATGAAATCTCTGCACCACTGGGGTCTCGTGTCCATCTTCGTGGCACTCGTAGGTCAAATATTGCTGCTACATCATCCTGGGGGACACCCACCACACCTCTACGCTAGGGATTTTCTGTCGAGAAATCAGCGGCCGATCTCTAAGAGTAGTGTGTAACCGGTTACATAAGCTTTCAAAACACCGTCTCTAGCTTTAGAATGGAAAGCTTTGTGAGGATCGCGCTGTAGCTAGTTGCCGAGTGCACCTGCAAGTGCGGAGTCATTATCACGGTACCGTCAATCGCACTGATGATCATGTATAAATTACAGCGGACAATCGACAAAATTCGCTGCATTCTTTGCACCTCCTGAAAAAATAAACAATAAACTGACGCACACCGCGATCATATCCTAAGACTCACGGGTCCATGCACACCGGAAGTGGGAAACGCTCATTCGTGTGTTGCGACGTAGTCGCTCAGGGAGGCCCCAAATCCCTTTGTTCGTAAAACCGGTTGATATCTTTGGGCGAAATGAACGAGAATGGTTCCATGTGTTGTTCCACGTGCGCACTTGGAAGAGGAAGATGTTGAGTGGTGCGGCCAGGCCCTTTGCGTTCAGTGAAGGAGGTCCAGAGAGTTTGGACACCTGCTCTCTGTATACTCTCTCGTTGTAGTCGCTCGGTATTTTGTCTAATAACTCCAAGCATTTTTCTCGCACACTCTCTTCCCTAGACTTACCGTCTTCAACAGAGGATGACTTCGGTAATGTACCCTGAGGAAACCCATTTCCCACTCGTATGTAATAATCTAACACCCCGGATGTCAAGTTTGCTATCGTAATTAGATTCTACGCTTGCCAGCTACTATGTCTGTAGTAGAGTTAGGAAGCATTTGACACACCTGTAATGTCTCCAGCATGCAGCTGGACTCCTGCAACCGGAAGGTCAAGTCAGCATTTACATGGAGACCAAAAATGCTGGGCTGGTCGACGTATGGCAGTGTATTAACGTAGTCACGGAAGGCCGATATATCAGTGCCTTGCGGTACTTTGTACCTGAATTCGTGGGGGCTCGTAGGTGTATTGTTGAAGCAGAAACCTGGTTTGAACAGGTCATCCGTTAGCCATTTCCTGGTATAAGTGCTGAACATCTGATTGGATATGACAGCAACAATCAACGTTCTTCCAGATACAGTATGCTCATAGCTATTAAGGAACACATATTTCCTCTCCATTCAGCTCATGCAAGGTACCTCTAGCTTTAATAGTAAGAAATCGGCCTCCCGCGCTCAGTATTCGTTACCTCTCTATCCAAGTCGTCGGTAATACGGCCTCCATACTGTACCTCTCCGATCATATACGCAATTGCAGACCAAGAAACGGGCTGCCCAATCAAAATTGTAGATGCTAGATGCTTTTCTACTACAGAAAGAGATGCTTCCAAATCTGAATAATTGAATTCGTAGGGGATGCACCAACCTAGTGCACCAAACTTTCGCCTCTCTTGCACAACGCTATGCAGCATTGCAATAGCAAAGACAATGGTGCGCCATTTTTCGTGGTTCACTTTGTCTAGCGTTTCCTGAGTGATCACCGTTGTAAAGCTCCTAGCTAGACCTGCCTTGAGCCCAACGGGAGACTCGTTAGTAACTTTGATCGACATTTGCAGAAGGCCAATGGGAAACCTATTATGAGGCTCGCAAGTAATCCAGAGACGGAACTCCTGTACAGAAAGCAGCCTTCAGAGAACAATAACACTGGGGACGAACCTTGTCTAGTGTCACATTGAAGACTGCACATTTTGCCCAAATGCTCAACGGTAAGTGCCAAGACTGCAATACCGATTGAGGGTGAGCCTTTGGAGACAGGACTACTTGGACATGCATTTGGACATACCCTGTTGATATCTGTAACACGGATGAGGAGTTCTTCTATTTCGTGCATAAAGTTCAATCCCAGGTGACAGTTTTGCAGGACAACCCAGCTGCCTGAGAGGAAACCGGATTTTATCTTCTCCCTCGCAACAAGTTCCTGGCCTTCTCCCATTGATACTTTGTCAGTTGGAAACTTCCGCTTTTTTTTCGCAACTTCATCAATACTTGATGTGGGATCGGCTCCAGGGGACAACAAAAACATCACTGGTGTTCGGCAAGATGACTCGTTCCATATAGACTCTATTGAGTCTGTAACGGGTTCTGTGTATTTTGGTTCAAGAAGCTCATCAATGACGCGTGCAGAAGCGACCATGGTTCTGTCCGGTCTGATGCAGCGAACCTGCAGAAAAAAATTTAGCAATCACTCGCCTCTGCAGTTACTGAGGAAGATTCATGCTTTTTAAAGCTAGTTATGGTGTATAGTTTGCCTCAGGTGATTTGATAAGCTCTCACAAGGCAAAGCCTAATAATGTGCCCAAGGCATTTTCGACATTTGATCCTGTCTTCGTAGTCTGGGATTGGTAGATTTTCTGGTTCATTGTCTTCCATCCATTTTTTCCATGCAGCTTCGCTTTTTCCTAAGGAATCCGGAAGCTCACAGAATAGCTGAGTTTGGTCCCCGCCAAAGCTTGTTCTGGAAAGCTGCAATATGTTCAGCCATATCTTTGAGTCTTGCCCTAACCACTTATAAGGACAAGGACGTTCCACTTTCTCGTCAAGGCCTGCAAATTAGTAGCACCGAATGAACCCTCCAACCAAATACCCAAAAAGACACTCGTGCGTAATTTAGCGCACTGAAAGAAAGGTCTACCGCGGCTCTCTGGCCCTCAGCACGGGGCGCCAAACTGTAGGCAGAGCGGACTGGTCGTAGGGCTAGTACTTGGAATTTTGCCAGAAGAGAGATTTTTACCTGCCCCGCCGTTAAGGAGCAACGAAATATCTGAGCTTTTAAGGACTCCATCGATCTGCAGAATTTTCAGCATGATCATCATGACGAAAGTCTGTTTGTGTCGTTCGAAGAGTCCTCGGCAGACATAGCGGTAGACCTGTGCGCATATTCAAACATAACTGCTCGTTTTCCATCAAATTAGAAAAGTCTATGCACTTAAGTCTATCTAGAAGTTGAATTACGCGACAGTGTACGGCAAGGCAATGGGCCTTTATCCCTCATTTCTGCAGCGGCAGAAGCGTTAGCTTTGAATGAGCTTGACTGTAACGGCTAGCTGTCACCCAGTATGATATGAGCACCTGGTAAGTTAGGTATTCAATTATCTTTTCAACACGCTTTTGTGTTGGCTGGGTCTTCTCCGATCTCTGCACGGAGAGGTCGAATTGCTCGAGAAACTGTAGGAGGGAACTGTTGTACATCCAACAGATTGATGACGCCTCGACCATGCAGAAATAGAGAACCGAGCCTCTTGTTGCTACTGGTCGATATTGCTCACGTTTTTCGTTGATCTGAATGCGTGTGTGAAATAAGCATATAACGATCTTTACAGCGATAGAGTCGTTTAACATTATTATTAATCAAAATCAAGAGCTAATTGCCTCGTGACCGATGAACTGCTACAGGGTGTCGGTGGCGTAGGAGAAACTGAGACTATTCCCAATCGCCCAAAGGCAAGCTAAGATTATGAATTATCAGAAGTAGACACAATACCTCTGTTTTCTTTTCTTGTGCATCTTTTAGCTTTTTTTCAACTTCCTTTGCCTTAGCTTTTGTATTTGCAAGCACTTCAATGAGCTCTATGTCATCCAACAGATTTCCAGAAGAATGAGAAAGGCGGTCTAGTAGATGGCTGTCGAGTTCTTTCAGTGCTTTTGTGTTCGCGGTTACCGACTCAAGCAACTGATTGAGGCACTCCTCTAAGGAGCGTTGCTCCATGGAAAGCACACGACCAAGAAGCTGCTGCTCTAGACCTAAACGAAGCAGCATTTTTTAGGAATGACTTTTAATGGAGGGAGTAACAGAAGCCGTCGGCGAGCGACACTGCCAAGCGTCCAGTCCTAATAGAAGCTGTCGGATTTTGTACACACCTTCGTGCATGACAGTGAAGTCGATTACGGTACACTTGGCGTTGATCTCGGGGGAAAAGTGGGGATTCGCTAGCTTCGTGGTCATGTACAGTGCAAATGATGGGCTGCATTCCACCTGCTGGTCCATGAATAAAACGTAGAGTCTTTTACCCTTTTTTGTGAACTGCTTTTCTAGAATCGCATCCAGCGCTTCTGGCACGGTTTCTCCGAGGTTCTCAATCAATACCGGCAGGCCTTCCGATAGGCAAAACTCTACCTTGTCTTTGAATCTGATCCGGATAAAAAAACCAAAACATCCACACCGAAGTGCCTTCCCTCAAACCAAACTGGTACAAAGAGAAAGCTTGCACGAGTTATTTGCGTGCAGTCAAATGAAACGGGTGCACTCTTTCTTGACTGCCGTTGGAATTAGGGCTATGCAAAATCGGTGAAACGCTTCTTGGCCGTTTTGGAGGTGCGCGCGAAGCACATTTGGCCCAATTTTCGCTTACCTGGGGTCATTTTCCGTTGTAATGCATTGACGAGATCCTTTCATGCCATTCTCCTCCTTCTTCTTTATCCACTTCAGGGCCTGGCCTTGGGGATCTACAAGCAGCGGATACCTTCCGGACCGAGTGACTATGATGGCATTCTCCACTGATAATTCGTCTGCAGGGAGTCCCTGTAGGGTCCACTCGCCGCGAGTTGCCTCATCGGAAAGGATCTCGACTATATTAATCGAGTCAGAACACGGGATCTCGTTATTTTTGCAAATTTGCACCATAGTCCTGAGCATGCCAAGTCACACAACATGTGCCAACACAGTGCGAGACCGCTTTACCACCCATACCTTTTTTCAATGCATGCAGTTTCAACTGCATAACTCATTCTGTATCTAGAAATGTGGTTGAAACATAGGAAAACTGACTGTTTCCTTAGCAGCTCCCTGTACTCGGCGTTAAATGGTCCGCAGTAGGAAATAAAGCCAGCAGCTATGCAGATATCACCGATCAAGCGTTTTCTTCGTTCAGCAAACATGTTGGAGTCTTCCGTCCTTTCAGAAACGCACCACACGCATCACACATGCAGTTGAGTGACATTACTATACTGCATAACCTCGCATAGCTGACACACAGATGCCAACAACACACGCTACCAGCTCTGTACCAGCGAGCCTTTTCTCCTGCAAGCCCATTGATGAGCTTGTTTGCCTGTTCCATCCGCCGCTTTGTGGCTTGTGCCCTTTGTTCTAGCTCCTGCTTTGATGCAAGGGCCTCCTGGAATTGGCGATTAATTTCATCTAGCATGGCTTGGGCTTTCCTTAGCTCGTCTTCTGCTTCGCTTAGCTGACGCAAAGCGGTATGAACCCTGCATGAGGTGTTCATATAGTGCTAACGTTCTCCAATGACAGGATCTAATATGTGCATCTCGGAAAAGTAGTGTTGAAACCTAAATTAACTCGCAGATGTGCACATGGGCATGGACTTTGGCTGTTTTCCCCTTCAAGACTCTAAGCTTACCTGGCAGTTTGTACTGTTAAGTAGTCCATTTTGGGCTTGACGATTTTTGCTGCCTCATGGTACATCACCATGGCTCCAACCCATTTGCAGAGGCCTGTAAAATAAGGTGTAGGGAAAGGAAAGGTTACCACAGCAAAGCGGAACATTATACAGTGTATGCAGGCTTTTTGCTTGCTTGTTCGAGATTACAAGGTAAGCGCACAGGCAATAACTGTGGGGCCAGTCCAGGACTCCCTGTTTTGTCAAATCATGACATTTACTCCCTACCTTCAGCAGCGTTAGACGCCTTTTTAGCAACTGCCGGATTAAAGTGTTCGAGTTCGAGGTACGGCAACAACAGTTCGCATGTTTCGTCGTTGATGTTGTCCTTCTCTTTCTTCTCAACAACGTAGCGCATTACATATGCAGAATTAGTGGAATCATCCTCTCAGACTTTCACGAAGCTTCATGCTAGTCATCCGCGCATTTTACTAGTCGTATACACCCTCTACGTTCGCCGTTGTAACAGTACGGCAGCAACTTGGGTAAAAGGTGGGAGAGGATAGGAATAGGAACCAACCCTCGAGAAATCGAAGAGATTGGGGAGAAAATGAACGTCAGCCATCATGGCCTTTGCGCTTTCGTCAAACGAATCATGGATGAACTCGATTTGTCTCTTATTTATCACCTTCGACTCGGGTTTGACCTCTACGAGTCGATTTTGCAAAAGGATAAGGACGCCGTCGAAGACCAGGCGAATAATGTCCGAGGGCGTCTTCATAGTCTTCAGCTCAACTATATCTTTTGCTGTAATGGACTTGACAGCGTCTTCAGCCTCACGAAGGTAAGGCAAAGCAGCCTGCAGATCGTTGTTAGCGTCTTCTTGCTCCCGTTCAATTTCTTCTTTGTTTTTCAGGCATTCGTCGCGAAAGGCTGCCACCTAAGTACAGAGCCCACAGGAGATGCACAACCGGCAGGGATCAAACGTGACTTATTCCCCCTTCAGCAGTCCTAAAGATTTAGGCAATCTACAGTAATCTTTTCAGTCGTGGCATGGCGTCCGTATCTCAATGTTGCTGTGCACACCCCTTGACTCTTCTTCTCTGCTTTGGCCGACTCGCTTTGAACCTTAGCCAGCAGCTGGTTTGTCTGGAACTCTGACTCTTGCAGCTGTTTCTCTTCAGCCTTTAGCTGTGTCTTCATTTGCTTTATGTCCTGTGCGGCTTGGTTCAGCTTTTTCAAGCCAACGTTCACACTGCAACAGTCAGGCACACGGTATAGAATACAACTTGCCCTTCTCACAGGCTCTTAAAGATTGTCCTAGTTTGATTGGTTTTCCTCGTTAAGCGTTACCTGCGTTCGAGGTTGTTTACGTCGTCGAAGGTATCTTTGTATATAGTCTTGTAGGCGTTAATAAATGAAAGATATGACTTTGGTGTCACGTAGACATGGCGGCGCATGCGCCGGAAATACCCGTTGCATGCTGTGTTTACCTATGAGATCAGCCAGTGTTAGAAACAGAGATCTATAAAACCAGTTACACACACCGGCTTGATTCTTTCACCTATGTATATACACACTATTCGTATATCCATATCCGTACTATGGCAGTTTACTGCCGTCCATGCCTTCCATCAGGACAAGCTCCAGCGTTGCGGTGAGTCCAAATGCTGTCACAGTGCTCACATTGCTATGTATTCTTCCCATTATGTTGTAAAGCATAGTCTTCTTCTCTGGGCTTGCGTCAATCTCAAACGTATCCAAGAAACTCGATGACACTGCGACTAGGGCTGCTTCAGGCCATGGCAAAAACCAGTCAATGGTGGTGCAACTGAACAGCCCGGGAAACTTCTGTGCCCTTTCTGGAGAAAACAATTATCGGCAGAGCAATATGACTTCTAACAGCAGTGGCACGCTACAAATGATTGGCGTGATTCTATGCCTCGGTCGGTGCATTTGTATCAGAAGTGGAATCTGGTCCCTTCACTGTGTATCATACACCCCCAGAGGCGTGCTGCCAGTTGGATGTTTTAAGACCAACATCAGTCTTTCAAGCTGCATCTTCTGTGTACAAACATCCTTGACAATTTTACCTGAGAATTTGCTGCTTAAAGGAGAGAAACAGAGGACAATATGCAAATTTGCTCGGACACGATCGAGAAAGAAGTTATACATGTTCGTCATGGTTTCCTCCATATGGGGGCACTCTTTGACGAAGTCGGCCCTTCTATCCGCTACCATGACTGAGGTACACACACAGCAGAATGCTGCATGAAAAGTGTCGTGAAGGGCAGAAACTTCGAGAACTTACGTGAGTGCCCCTGCGATTTTCTAGTTGACGCAACAGCCTCCACGACGCGTACCATCCATTTCGTCCTTTGGAAAGAGACCCGATATTTCCCCAGTTGAGAGAAAACAATTGAAGTACTCCAGAAAACATTCATTCCTTATTTCTAAGTCCGTCAAGAGGAATGTTGTTGGCTGATTTTTCTGTCCGGTATTTACGTAGAGGTTTCGAAAATCGTCAAACAGAGCACTTTCATTATATGTTTTGGTAATGGCAATCTGGAACTGTGTATGACCTCCGATAAACGCTGCCAATCGCGTGAGAGACTGCTTGCCTGAGCCGCCGACGCCGACCAGCATTGCCGAGCCCCGTGGCATCTGTGACAACAGCCATTTGCACGAGTGCAAAACAATCCATTGCACCTACGTCAGTGGCCCCTTACCTTGTACTATTGACTCTGCTTTAGGTGTGGCATGCCTGAATAATTCTTGATATAATCATTAAGTGGGCCAAGGCGTCGTCAAACAGTACTAAGTTGGCCATCCTCGCCGGATTTTCTTCGTTGAAGCGCTGTAGGTACTCCATTACCCGAGTTCTGACCAGCTGCAAGCTTGGGACTGGCTCATAAAGCTTTTGCGCAGGCAGCAACTCTACAGATTCATCTTCACTCGGCTCCCCAAGGAAATCTGCAAACCTGCGAAATAGTTACCGTTCGAGGGACATTGACACTAAATTAGGTGACGAATAGGCATTTCTACTTCTACTTTGCAGTTAATATTTACGATGCGTTGGGTTGCGCAGAGAAGTTATGTGCTGCACTAGTGAAAAAATGTATTTTACAAGGGACACAGCCCCAATTTCGGCACGGTAAGGATACTTCTTCTGTGTACAAAGTACCACGGAGTGTCGGGAATGCGTTTCTGGAGCTCTACACCGAAATGTTTGATGCATGCATTATTAATTGCCTGTTGTACAATGGCCTTGTCACCCTTCCTACAGAGCTTGTCTGCCAGAACGCGTGTGCATTCGTGCTTCCACAGGCCGAGGAAAAGCTCATGAGTATTTACGCTATCGATTGGGCAGTTCAGTATCCCTTGGAACACGCGAGACAGATCGCGTAGGTTAAATATGTAGTGGAAGCGGCTAGGTGTGGGTAACAGGGACTTTTTAACTTCAAGCCACACATCAATCGTAGCTTGCGTCAATTTTGATGACACTTCGACGACCTGAGGCAAAAACCGACGGGTTACTCATGGGCCCGCAGCTGCATGCGAGAGTTCTTCAGCCTGATTATTGCACGGATATATGTACCGTGAAGCCAGAATAATATAGTCTCACCAGTGGAGTGGCGCCGTTCTTAAGTGTAATCCTGCTCCTCATCATGGCCCCATATATGTTGTCAACCGATGTCAAAGATGGGAGTATCATGTTCAGAGAAAAGAATTTAGATTTTAGCCTATTGGGAATATCGTTGCGCCCACCCCCAGGGTGGTTCATCGCTCCAATATACTTCAGGCCAATAACTGCTTTAAAGTCTCCCCTACGTATCCACAAGTAGTCGGTCAGTGCACGGTCACATCCACGAAAAGTATTAACGTGCTGGACCAAGTCGCCTTCGGAACACACTTCGCGGTGGCGCGCCACTATGCAGCAAGAAAACCTCACCTTTTATCCTTTTCCAAAAAGTAGAAACCCTTTTGCTCGATCAACTGGCGCAGTAACTCCAGTGTTACTTGATCACCCCATTCATTTACGAAGGGCATAGACATATCATCCAAGAAGAAGATCATGTCTTTTCCCCCCGGCGGACAATAGGTCTTTCCTGTTTTACGTTCGAGGCTTGATTCGATTGTCTGCTGGAAGCGCTCAGGGAGTGTCGCGGAAGATAAGTTGACTCTCCTCCATAACGTTTCGTTTGAATCCAGCTTTTGTAGGAACATGAGAACTGTAGATGTCTTGGCAGTACCCGGGCCTCCGAGAAGTAAAACCGATTGGAACGACGGAGGATTCGGTGAATGCGGCAATTTGGACACGTGGTCGATTATGTACTCAGCCCTATCAAGCACATCGCGCATAGAATTTCACTAAAAGTCCATGCATCTGCATCTGGGAAGCCGATGGATACTGCATATAACGCACTGCCACAATGTTAAAGTCACTTTTGCACCAACCTTTGCGAGTCTAGGGTCGGAATCAAAATGGAAGAGAAGGAGAAAGGCCCCTTAGGTGGAGTCCACTCAGGAGCCGCCCATTGGCGAAACTCCCTGGTCTTCTGATCGACAAAGTAATCAAAAATTGTAAGGCCTGCTTCTCCCTGGTAAGGAACCGAGACCTTCTCCTGTAGAAAGGTATTGAATTTCATCCTGTCCTCCGGCTCGAGCAGGGCTCCACAGGACCATGCGACAGCATACGCCATGATATTTTCATACTCTTGAGGCGTAAGCATTTCGGCACTTTCCTCATAGGGTAGCAGTATGCATGACAGCAAGTTCAGTAGCTGAACAGTTACCATTACTGGAGTTACTTGCATCACGGGACTGCATTCTCGAAGCGTAAACTCAAGGATTTGTGGCGCGTAAATATACCTGGTCACTCAATTAACACAGAGGCACTCTAATGCGTCAAAAAACGTAGGACGAAGTAAGGAGGCCTGTGATCTTCCCCTAGAGACTATTTCGTGAACGCAAGCTTTTGGACGCTTACTTCTCAAATAAATCGCTAAAGATTTTGCTTTTATAGGCTCGCTCAGGGCAATCAGAGGTCAGCCGCTGTAGCCAGCTGTCGATCAGAGGCTTCCATCCGAGGTCTGTTGCAGAGATAAATATGATGCCAGCTCTACTGACAGTAGCTGGCGAAGCATTGTTAAGGTTTTCTACTTCAAATACAATCCTGAGTCCAGCATTTCATACAGCACGCACTTGTAAGGTAGACAACCGGCTAATTGGCATTAACAGTCTACCTTGTAGAGAGTCAAATGAAAAATGACATTCTTTTGCCTGATCCAGTGTCGTCGTTTTGGTGCACTCCTGTCAGGTAAGTACCTTGTATTTTCAGTCATTGGAATACGGTCGCTGTTTGCAAGGGTCAAAATCCTGTTGTCATCCAGCACTGTATTAAGATTTTCAATCCAGATGGCGTCAACGGGGCCATCACAAGTTATCCAGGTGCTGAACTTGAGAGCGCGGTTGTTGTACCGCGACCACATCCAGGCAAAAATTCCTGGAGTCCACTCATCAGATATTGGATCTTTGACACCATACATCTGTTGGGCAGTAATTGCTTTTGGATTCATTGTTACAATACGTGTCGGCTGTCCAGTGGCTGTCAGTGCTGCTGCAAGGGCATTGAGGATCGTGGTCTTCCCAGAGCAAGAGCTTCCAACTAGCATAAAACCGTGACGGACGACGGAAGTCTAATAAAGGGCCAGCAGCGCGCATTGGTACTGAAATGACAAGCATTACGTTTTCGAGAGTGTCTTGGTGCTCCTTATTTATGGTCCTATGTAGGATAGTGCTATGGGGGTTTTACCTCATAAAGCTGCATGATTTTAATTAAAAACTCGTCAGTTCGAACCAGCATACGCATCTGGAGCTCCTGCATTACGGCGCTTTCTACTTCTTGGTAGGCCTTCTTGGGTGGGCTTGCTTGGCGAGGGAAGATATCGTTGAGAAGGGAAAGAAAGAGCGGCACGTCGTCCGCTACGAGTTTGGAGAGATTCATGTCGCGAAGGGTTCTGCACTCATTCATTCCGTAGGCATTTCCTAAAATCCGTTTTCACATGACGTGTTTGGTATGACCAACCAATTAGCCCTTGTTTGGAAATTTCACTTCTACCCCCACCTCATGAGAAGCATCTCTTCGTCGGCATCTGGTTCGCTGCGCTTCGTTGCACCTGCGGTTCTGAGAACGGACAGAATATTCCTTAGGCCAAAGTCATAGTGCCGCTGCTTGGAAAGTTGCTCCTCACAAAGACCGTATAACACTTTGAACTTTTTTGACAGGTTGTCGATATCCATATAGCCAACAGATGCCAACTTGACCTGAAAATGTCAATCACACTACCGGCTCGGTGAAGGCAACGATTTAATATTGCGAGCTCTCTGGATCTTTATGGCTGAAATATATGCTCTCTTTGTGTGCTCCCGAAGTGCTTATCGGGCTAAGAAACATGTCGCTAGGAGCTTGGTCTCTCTGCAGCTGCATTGCTGCCTTTAAACTTTGAAAGGATGAAGACCAACAGCACAATATTACCCCTGATGCGCAGAACATTGGACTACGGGATTCCTACGCCGGACTGGGCGATCTGACCGTGATGCAAGCGGTTGACCCAAACCTATAACTCACAGGTGGTGGAAATGCCGATGTTCATAACGGTCCAGCTTACCTTTATAATAATCTGTCGGTCGGGTACCATCATGGACACGCTTCTAAACAAGACCTTTAGGTTTTCTGGCAGCTCCTGCCTCCCAGCATACCCTGGGTTCATAGTAATAAAGTATGCGGTGGTAGGAACGAGCTTGATAGGTGCAGATTCGCCAGGAAAGAGAAACGCCTTTAGTGCTTGCTTTTTTGCCAAAGTTATGGACTCTATCTGCAGGCACATGGATACCTAATTTCTGAGCAACTTCGCTCCAATATGAGGCAATTTCATGTTCACACCTTGGCACGCTCACGGAACAAGTTAGAGCACAGGGCTGTGGACTTAATCTTTGCCTGACCCTTGATTTAGCAGGCACGCTACCAGTAGCCTCTACGTTTATGGTGATACTACATTTACGGCTATGTATGTGCAGGCTAACTTGCATGGCGACGACGGACAAGACCTCCAGGTCAATACGATTAAATTCATCAAAACATCCCCATAAGCCGCTCTGGCAAAGACCTTTGAAGATCTTAGCCATATCGCTGAAACGATGCTGGTCCGAGCAATTAGTAACCACCACAAAAACTCCGAGAGTCCGTCCCATATCCTTCACCGTTTCCGTCTTCCCAGTTCCAGCAGGACCCGCAGGCGCTCCTCCGTAAAACATGCCAAGCGCTTGCGAGCATGTTAGATAACACCTGAAAGACGGTAATATTATCACCCGAGCAGGGTCACTTAAATTGGGGGTGTAGCCATTGAAAATTCACCTGCTGGGCCAGTTTCATCTTGCCTGATAAGGGAAGAGCAACAGGGGCATCCCTGCGAATCAGTAGACTTGCCTGTCCGTCAATGGAGTAATTGCCAAACGCTCCTTAACACCCAAATATTCATGGCAATAGGAAAACTCGACGTCAGCAATTGAGATAAGCGTGTTTTCGGTGTCGGCGTTCCAGTATAAGCGGGTCTGTTTGAGCCATTCAAAATCGCTGGCATCCTTAATCCGGTGCTCCTTCACTTTCTTCCAAATATCTGTAAAAACATCACGCTGGATATCGACAGCAGGCCCGCAACAGCCTAGCGTTTCACGATGTAGGCCTGGAAGGTATTTTCCTTCAATCAGTATGCCGCGTGCGTAAGTCATTCATGCTCACACTATTCATCCAAAGCATGTGCCTGTCAATGTTGGAATGATTCAAATCCATTTTATTGCTTGCTAAGAGAAATGGATGGGACTGTGCTGTGTTAAGTTACCTGGTGTACGTGAACAGTGACAAGCGTTTCGTATTTTGTGCGCTGAAGACTGGTTTCCAGGTCGGAGAGACAACACTGTACAAGGTCTGCCATCATTGTGGCAAACTTTTTGTTTGTTTGGGCCATTACAGCTCTATCGCGTTCCCTAGACATCTTGTCAAGGGCGTCCTGGCAGTCAGCCGTCCAGAGCATCTGAATTCCGAGAAGCGAGACCTAAATCCAGTACCCAGCGTGCAAAGTATTTTTAGAAACACAGACGTAAAGCGGCCGCATTACAGCTATTCTCTAGCAAAGTGCCAGACACGTCCTTCCTGAGGACTGAAATATGCTTCTATTTCGTTGCACACAACCAGGGTCTCAGACACACTTGGGCAATATACTTGTCGCAGAATTCCCTTAGTGTCAGCTGACTGTATATAGAACCCGATTCATGCGCTGCATAGCTGCACTCCCTCTTAATTGATTTCTGCATTTGGGTCTCTAGAAAGCGTAGCCAGTCCTCTATATTCCCTTCTACTTTAACTGGGGCAGCTAGTGGGACCACTTCCTGAGCTGATCCGGACACAGCTTGAATTGCTGTAATTTTCTTTCTGTCTGCCTTGTCAAAGTCGACCTGCAGAAAGGAGTGTTGGCAAAAGTAGTGTACCATCCACTCGAAGCCCTTGTGGTCCAGCCTACTGCATGAAGCTAGAACAGTTGCCATGAATACGCCGCTATCGAAGTTCATACCCTGGATATTGCGTCAAACAGTTTTTCGAAGTCGTCTTGAACTGCTTCTGCATCGGATCCCTGAGAAAGGATTTTTAGTAGCACTGGATTAGAGACAAAATAGAATCGCGGGAACTTGTTGCGCTTTCCTTCAAGGTAAGACTCCAGTGATTTCTGGCAGCTCTCTAGCCCAGAAAATAGCGTAGGGAGGAGCTGCTTCAAAAGTTCATTTTGACAGCATTCGACAACAACAAGCGTCTCTGATGCTCTTGCCATAATTCTAGCCTGAAATGCATCCACGTAGAAACCTTAGGATTGCTTGATTCGCCGATGCGACTGCACCGTCGGATGGCTCACATGTATTTTGAGGCCCTGCTAAATCAGGAGGCTGCGCAGGTAGCGTACAGCCTGTGATGACCTTACCCAATCTTTGTCGATTGCATGAAACCTTTTTGCTTCCCCGGGCATCTGCTTGGCGATATCACCGCCGGTGAACACTGGTTCTAGGGAGGTCCACAAGACCTGAACCTTCGTCCAGCTTTCGAGAGTGTCTGCACGCGAGGAGCAACATTATGAGACAGTGACGCATATGGCTGAAGGATTATGGTAAACGTTGGAATGGTGCATGCACGTCCTAGTAAAATGATTTAGCGGGGGTCAAGGCTTACCTGCGACATCGGAGAGGGTGCTGAGCATGTTCACCACTCTTTCCTTAAACGGTAGGACATGCCGCATCGCATTCATTGTATTTAGAGACATCTGTGATTCCTCGAGCTGCTCTTGTATTTCCGATACTCGGCCTCCTTGCAGAATGCAGCTGTAGTCACTGTAAATAATACGCGCACGTGGGTATGTGGAATACACGTATTTGTGTACTGTAAAAAAAAAGACGAGCTCATGGCATCGTTTCTCGCTCTCGTCCATCGTGTTTTCAGCAATAAAGCAAAGGTATCCTCACAATGTGCCAAAATAAATCACTGGTGCGCGACCTACCGACTTTTCCACTTGCCAAATTCAAGCATGCAAGTCCTCCACAAGTTTTCTATTTCAGTTAATTTCCCCTCTATCACCAGTTGCTTGTCGGCCGACTCGCAAATATCGAATATATCATCCTACAAACAAATATCAAGGTATTAAAAGCCAACGCATCGACTGAAATATGGAACATAAGGAACTTCAATGGAGGTTGAGATACGGAAGCGGCAGGAACACGCACTTTGTACTGAAGCAGGTCTGCCTCAATGAGGGTTTGCAGGCGTGTCATTTCATTTTCAACTCCAAGGACCTTCCCAGTAACTTCTTCCACTTGCTTCCAGTGACGCTGTACGATGGAAGGCTTGCTTAGCTCTTTTAGGAGTGGTAAGACCTGAATAGACAAGCACTGCACTCTCAGTTGTTTGACTGGTAGAAGCACTTTTGTGGGGGCACAAACACTGAGTGGCCTGCGATCAGTTACCTCAGTAAAGTCATCGATTTCCTTTTTAAGTTCAGAAAATGCATCGGATGCCTTCAATTGCTTCGGCAGCCTCTTGCACGCGTCTGAAAAGTATTGAATCCTTTCGGACATTAATGGGATTTGAGGAGGAGCCTCGGTCCATAATATATCCTTCCAGTCTTTAATAGTATCAATGACCTGGAGGGCAGTTCCAACACATGAGCATCTTTACTCCTGACATTTATGGGTCAAAATAATTTTCTAGCACCGTGATCGCACTTTGAGGAGTCGTGCTGAAAGTTATGCTGGGCCTGGTCACCTGGACATAAATATCGTATAATGCAGTCAAGTTCGTCAATTCCTTTTTTGTTTGCTCGAGTTCTGGGTATGTCTGGTGAGGAAAGCCAAAAAGTTCTTCCCCTGCGTGATAGATTTCCTGTTTCCGGGCTCGAACGTCATATTCTGATTTGAATCTCTTAACTCGTTCTACGGCATCCCTAGAAGTTAAACATTTCAGCAGTTGTGTTCCATAGCATGCATAGAAAGAACCCGGGTGTGCGAGACCCACACGACTGGACATGCATACGATACTCGAAGTATGAAACTTGGATAGGGTCACTCACCTAGGCCTTATTCCCGGCAACGCAGGTCCATTTTTGACAAAATCTTCCCGGAACTGTCTAGCATCCGCCTTCAATGTATTGATATTAAGAATGAGTTCCCGCTTGTATGTTGCCTGCATCATCTGTAGACGTGCTTGTGCTTGCTGAGCCTCAGCAAGCAACTTCGCCCATGATGAACGCAGCAGTAGTCTTTGATCTTGTTCGTCTTTGTCGATGAGAGTTACACTACTAGGCAGATATCGATCTATCATGTTGTACATCGTGAACACAGGCTCAAACTGTATTTCAATGTCTGATACAATGATGCACAGCAGACTCTTGGGACAGAGCACTAAAAAAACTGCTGCGAAGATGAGTTCACAGTATGCGATTTCCTCAACCAGTAGCTGAGGACATTTGGTGCATAGTTGTGCCTACCTGACTCCTGCTGCGCGATGGATGTGACTATATCCATGACGTGCCTCAAAGCATCAATGTCAGAGACAGGCCGATGAAGCCCTTTCGACTTTTGTCTGATTTGCTCTGTGAGACCCTCCAACTGTTCTTTAGCCGTACTGTGTAATTTGCGAAGGTAGTAGATATTCCATGAACGAGCTAATTCTATCAGCTGAAAGGCAATCATAAAGTTCATCGCAATATGCAAGACTGATTTGAAACTACTTATAGCTATAATTTGCAGCTATTGCTGACCTGGCCACAGTACACCGGATGCAAAGCACACGAAATTCCCCATGACAAGCTGCTGTGGTCCAAGCCAAACTTAGCCATTGCCAAATTTGTCATTTTTGACATGGATCTGCAACTGTAAAGGCTTTCACCTGAGGATAGAGCGCTGAGGTGTTTATTTGAAGCATTCCAATAGGTCTAGTGGACTCCATTGACTGTAATTCTGCTTCGACATCCTGGAAAGTCTTTAGCTTTTTCTCGAAGTCTTCCATTGATGGGTTTCGCTGAGCGAATGCCTTGTAATTTTCCTTGCAGGGTTCTACCCAAAGCCACTTAAAGACCTAGGAGAAGGCACACATATGCAGGGCACAACGAGTGCATTTGCTTGCACTTTCTTGAAGTATCAAAAAGTTTACGAAATAAACCGGTTGACTGTTCGCCAATTCTTGTCCATCAAGTAAACTTACGTCAAATTTGACAAGGTATTTGTCCACTTCATCTTTTATATTTTGAATAGAACCTAAAAATCCCAATAAGACTTTTTGTATGCACCTCTCTTCTGTAAGCCGGTCACCAAAGCTAGTTGAGAGTAGTGCAGGTGCCATGTTTCCTGCATGTTGTGCGTCCTTGGTTTCCCACTGCTGAACGCATTTTGAACAGTTCAAGATAGCAACAGCTGAACAGTTTATTGCTTCGTGAAACTCCTCAATGGACGGGTGCAGGCGCACTCCCGTACCATCCAGCTGCAAGTCAACTTCGAAAACACAGTGAACAGGACAGTCCAAATTCCCTAAGCCTGAAAAGCAAGCAATACACGCAGACGTCTACTCGATTAAGTGTGTCAGCACCACCGGAAAGCCTCATCTTCAGAGGGCTTTTGACATTCTTCAATTCTCTTGGGTTTAGGCCTCAGGATTCGGGGGTAAAAGTTTTATTTCCGAGTCATCATGGCTCGTGTAGATCGATTAGTTATGCTATATTCACCAACTCCACGCAGTCATGCAATTGTATGTGGGTAGCAGTAAAACGATTGCCTCAGGCTTAATCGCTCAGCCCTAGCACGTTACCTTCGGGAGAGACATATATCTGACGCCTCAAGAAGTCTAGTGACCTCCTAGTGGCGACTAGGAGGGCATTATAGAGGCTCCACTCATACTGAGCGGTAACTTTTGTTGCTTCGTCTGGATTGAGTGCCTGCAAGGCGGATAGTAGGCCAAACTTTCCAATATTGAGTCAAGACTAGAATGCACCTCTGTACCCCCGCCTCAACAAAATTCGGCTTGCCGGCACTACAGGTGCCCAATAGCCAAAGTCAAAACTCATTTGCATGCTTACGCGGATGCCGTCGTCAATAGGCTGTTTTTCAATAGCCTCAAGAAGATCTTTTACGGCGTTCTCGATTTCCAGCGAGCGCGCATTCAGGAGCCCTGCCGACTTATACACGTGATGCTCTTGCATCTCGACAAAGCGACTTAGGGATATGACTTCTCCAGGAGCCGGCAGGTCGACAAGGACTATTTCGGATAGAGACTGCATGCCCATATATGTGCTGAGGCACCTAGGATTTCTATTTGTTATATTGCGGACTTCAGGCCAGCCACCAGGGAAAGCAGGAACTCACTTTTATGTTGCTTTCGATTCTGTTTTCTACAATGTCGTTGAGTGTCACAACCAGCAGCTCTAGTATTTCCAAATTGTTACTCGCAGATTGCAAAAAGCTCTCAATGTTGAGGGAGGCCCAGGTTATGCTTGTAATTCCAGGACTCAGACGATTTTCGAAGGTTTCTAGATGCCGCTGCAGAAGGCTCGCTGTTACAGGTCGGATTGTAGCTGCCACCCTTTGGTACTCCTGGAATGCACCATATATCCCATCTGGCATAACCATTATAGGCTTTCAATTACTTGTATGTATCTTGGGTCCAGTGCACTCACATTAACTGGGAAGAAGAACTGACTCAAAAGGCCTTTTCGCTTGGTCAAGGTCAATGTGAGCAAGCAGTTCTGTAACCATCACAACTAATCTAATCCGGAAGCCAGGTGAAGCATCTCAGGGTATGAGCAACATGGCATAGGGGAGCTATCACACTTGAAGGATGAATTTGAGTTCGTCGTGGCACCGCTTCAGCTTTTTTTCTCTCAAGAAAACAACGCGGCCGCTGTCGGGTACTTCCATATCCATTCGATCAAAGACTTTAGCCTCCCGGATCAGTCGTGCAATATCTGGATCAAAACAAACCAACAGTTTTCCAGTGCTAGGATCCCGCGCAAGCAGACTACAATTCATTGCCTGAGCTGTAGTTTGAACAGAATCCATCCATGCTTGATGCCATCGCAGCTCGTATTCAACGAGGGCTTCAGCCACCTAAAGGCAGCAGCGAGTCGCCAAAAGATCCACATTAGCTCTTTTGGTGAAGAGTTTCATACAATACAGCGAGACCTAACTATGTGCTCCATCGACACCATTTGACGTTAACACGTTAGGGATGTTGGTCACACCCTGATATCCTGCTTAACACAAAGGGATGATTAGGCATGTAATACAAGCAGTTTGCGTGCTCACTCTATTGTACAACTTGATCGCACGCTTGCCCTCCTTTGTCTTAATGGCGGACGGATGCCCCTGCAGCTTTTTCATTGGGTCCTAAAAAGGGAATAGGGCACCAATATACAAAACGGACAGCAGATGCGTATTCTGTCGCTCGATGCACTCGTACGGAAGAATCGACATGTTACAAAAGGAATCAAAATGCGGCGCGTATCTTATGTTGGATTTATATGAGTAACAACGCCACCTCTATCTTTTTAAGGAGATCGCGAGCCCAGATGATGTTGGTAGGGATTGGTGGCATGTCTTTGCTCGTTGGAGGGATGGTCCTGCGTCGCTCGTATTCCTCTTGGATCTATGAAAAACAGGAATTAGTGAGTCCTTCTTTCACTGGGGCACTGGTGCATTTTAAAGTGAGTGAGCTATGTAAAGGTTGGCTATGTCCATACCTGGGTCAGCTCAATGCTGTAGCGGTGTACAATCAGGTTTATTTTCCCACTTAGCTCCGCTTTGAGGCTTTCATTGGTCACTATTTCTTGAAATTTTTGAAGTAGTGCTAATGAATCGTCAATAGACAAGCTTGTCTCAAAGATCTGCAAGTTGGAAAAGCCGAACTGCCTTCCCATACATAGTCAGTGATACACACGCAGCACACTCTCACTTCAAATAAGCACTGCCTTGGGCTAGAAGCTACTTCTACCTGGTTGATATGTGGACCCAAGGAGCTCTCCAGATCCGAAACACGGACAGAAAACTCGATAAAATCTCGGTCAAAGCGATTGTTGTAGCAATCCAAAAGGTCATGCCGTTTTGCCTTGAAGTCGTTGAAAATTGACTGAATGCGCAGCCAGAGAAAGTGACCAAGGGAAGGGAGCACTTCATAGCAGGTGAGCAGATTGGCAGCAGCACTGCCAGCAATCCCTCTACTTTCGGTAAAAGGCACGCCTATCCAGAAGTACTCATGGATACCCACCTTGAACCGCTCAACATATGATTCCATTCCTTCAAAGCGCTGGTCGGAAATGCTTTTAAACTGCTGGGTGGTCGAATACTGTCGTTTAATATCAAAAGAAAGAACCACAACATGAAAGTAAAGCGATTAGTGCAATGTTTGTAGTTTCCTTGTTGATCTCTGTCAGCATTTGTTAAACATCTAAGGCTATTATTTACTCTAAAACCTGAGGTACACCAACCATTGTAATGAGCTTCTGAACTCGTCTACAGAATAGATCCATCCTGCCAAATATATCCTGCTCTGAGACATCAAGCTGTTTCCCAGTTGAAATGCTGACAAGTCTTTCCTTAGTTAGCCGATAGTGATAATGGTATGCATCATTTAAATTTAAACAGTATTGAAGCATAGGGATGATGGTTTGAGGCTCTCGATCCCACAAAGCTTCATGGTGCTCGCCATTCAAGAGCCACGCCCGGCAATTGGCGACCATCTGCAGGTAGATCGAGCACTATCTTTGGCTAATTTACTTTTTCTGAGGCTACCAGCGGCAGCAAAGGGCTACCATCTACCCGACGGGCACATGGGGACTACTGGTTCCGCCGAAGCAGGGTCTTGCCTGTTTTGTTATCTTGGTAAAAAAGGCAGCCATTCGTTCACTCGTATTGTAGTATCGCGATATTGAGTATATCATAGCGATTGCGTTCATTAAGGCGTTGAGACTCTCAAAAACGTTTGACGGGGCTCCTGAAGGCAGCAAGTGACGAAATCAGTACGACGACTTTGATTTTGGCATGCGTAGGCATAAGCAAGCACTTTGTGTCTAGCCAGCCAAGCTACACTTCGGCAAATTTTTGCTATTAGATATATGTAGCATGGGGCCACCTTTTCTATCTGTCTGTTTGTATATTTTATTTATTGTAGGTGATTGCCTGCTCGATGCAATGAGACGAACTGTTGTCTGCGTGTGTTCAACATCTTGTGTAGAGCTAGCTGTGGGTGCGTGGAGTGCTTAGAGGGTGCATCTACGCGCACACTAGCTGCCACATTCCCCTTGCATCGGAACTCTGAGGAGCGCAGGCAGGGAAGGGTAAAAGCTCGCTCGGAGAAACCGTAACAGTGTTCTATTCTTTGTACTAAGTCTGCAGTGAGTGTCTCCCTACGGAGACCTTAGATGGAGCAGTGCCGGTACTTCGGGCAGATATACATTTGTGAGCCAGATTAAAAGCACTTAAGAGCAGCCGGGGAATCGATACCAGAGTAAAGGGGGTCAATAAAGCGCTCCAACGTTGTCAAATACTTTACGTTGTCCCTGGCCTCGTTGAATGCCTCAGTAATCGCAATGTCAAGCTGTTTGCACCTTCTAAGCGTATGGAAGACTGCCTGCCGAGACTTCGGAGATACGCTGGGGCTTAGCTGCCATCACAAGCAACTTTACGCAGATGTAAAGCTCTTTGTGGAGCGCCAGCTCATAGATTATACCGGTTTTCGGTGGCAGATAGAATGCATACACATCCTTGCGCCGGCCGGAGCCCGCAGTGGGGGAAACTAAAAACAACTAGAGAAATATGTGACACTGATAGAGCTCGAACTCACTTTCGTGACGGCCTGTAAAACCTGGAATACTGTGTGACAAGTGTCGCTCTTCAGCTGGTGAATTATTGAACTAAGCCTCCTCATTTTAGTCCTCCAGCTTTCAATCTAAGTACAATCCAGCACACTGTTCACTGTTTCACAGCGCATCTTCTGATGCATGAGGTAAAATGTGTGTCTTTGTCTGTGCAGCTCCCTAATGCTTTAGAGGCCCCCCACAGATAGCCGTGCCAAAACCGCTAAATACGGGTACTCCATGTAATGTCCTTGCCTCGCTACGAGGGCCCCCGTCGGTTTGTGTTGCTCCAGCATCCGAGGAAGCCTCCAAGTACTTTTCGATCTGTCTGCACCATTCATCCAGAAGCTCCTCAAAGTGAGACACGATGTCAGGATTCCGGCAAGCACGGAGATAGTCCATTCTGATTTCAATTAGGGAGAACCTGTGGCAGGGAGGACACCATATTTGGAGCCGTCTCTTAGCGTCTCTATTTTCTAGCAGCTCACTGTTCCCCCGGACCCAGGAGTAGGGTAAAGTCAATGAGATGAGCTAATCAGGAGAGAGGTGTAGTTGTGATGCCCACTATGTGCAAGCGACCACATATCCTGGATACCTTGGATCGGGCTTTCTGAGCTGAATGCCATCTGTGAAGGAATCGATTGCTTCGCCCAGCTCTTTGCAGAAGTTGCTGGTAAATCTGATAAGGTCGTTTCGCTGATTGTGGCTACATTTCTTCCTGAGGCATGGGCATACGGAGGGAGCACTACTTTGCTCACTGCGATGCCGATGAAGAACAAAACAAGTGAATGTGCTGCTTTGATACAGCATCAGATGCTTCGGAAAACCTTCTTAATGGGTGAGAAAAAGGTCAGCAAAGCATAAGATTTCCTGCCCTTTGGTGGGCACTCTGCTAGTAAGAATCTTCTGAGCCAAGCTCCAGAGTACGTTGCAGACCTAAAGACGCTTAGATGCAGTTCCGGTGGGCACACCAGTCTGAATTGTCGAAGTATTCTACGGCAGGCAGAAAAAAGCTGCGTAGCGTGCTATGTAGACTCTGAAGCGGCAATTGTGGGAACTGGCCAAAAACCAGGTCCGCGTCGCCGGCTATGTTCAGATTCACAGGCTTCCGAAAGGCAATCGTCCTAATAAAGTAGACAAACCCGCAATCCGGATCCATTGATATTCCTTCTGTAGCACAATGCAGACAAGCTATCTTAGGAGTAAATGGCAAGTGCAGGTCTACAAGGCGCATTTGGCACGATAGCATCCCCACAAACGCAAGATTAAACACAGCTGCTGAGCCCATCTGAGTAAGCCCCGTAGCCAAAAGTCGCAGTCCTTGTCCGATATTCCAGTTTTTTTCATCTGGTCAGCTTTAAGCTTTGTGCTATAGCATAATACATTAGCGTCGGAGGACCAAATTTCCCCTCATACCAGGCGAACCTGAGCAGGAAAGCTTGTCGATAATGGGCCCTGGGTGCGTGGAAGGCTCATTGCCGCCTTCATAGAAAAAGAGTAAGTGCTGAGATGATGATAAGCCTTTAAGGAACGGGTCGATTTTCGATGCAAATCGGTTTCTGAATAGGGTCTGAATGGCGGATTCGTAGGGAGCCAGTTGAAAGGCCGTAACAACTTGCGACACCATCCAGCGTTCCCGAGGGGTAATTGATGCCATTTCTAAAAGGATTAAGCCTTGGGGGTCTGGTATGGCTGTGAGGAAACCTTCAGCAAATTAGAGTAAGCAGTCACGTCTTTGAGTAAAGCTCTAGAGCGCTCCGTCCTGGTCTTCGCCCCTCCTTGCTGCTCTGTACAAAATTAATGAGGTATCCCTGTGTTGCCTACCTTCGGCAGGAAAATTTCAGGCAGTAAACCAATATTAGCTCTAGGCTCGTATTGGGGGCAGGCACCGAGCCATACTTCATAAAAATGGTTGGGTCACTTTTGCCACCAAGGCGTTTTTCTGGCAGAAGGTGAAATAGTCCAGCAATCTACTTTCGTAGCCTTAATTAGAAATATGGATTTTGTATTTGGAATCAAATAGGATGATTGACCGAAAACTATGTGTGATGCAAAGTGCTCTACAGACCGAGGGTTTCCAGGTGCAACCGGTCCATGAGCCTTCCGAAATTGTTGCATGAAGCATTGATGCAGTAAGACCTGGTAAAAGATCCATAAGATGCATAAATTGATTCGTGGCACATATTTAAGAATGCATTTCAAGGCCATGCGCTTCTCTAAGTGGTGGGCCACCCAAGAAGCTGTAGCCTCAGGGAAGCGGAACGGCTAGGGCCTACTGGTTAGTCGCCGAGCAGCATACACACAAAATGTTTCACACTTGAAGCTATCTGAATTTGGCCAGGCGCAATTAGGATACTGCGTCAACACCTGTTCATAAGCATTATTGGTGTTTATGCCCATCGTAGCTCGTCTCCCCGCAAAAGAACTGAGTAGCCGCACCCATACAAATCTCTGTACAAAGGACCACTGGAGAAAACTTAAAAAGGTACAGAAATTCAATATATCAAGAGGCATAATTGTTGGAGGTTTTTGATCAAAAACCTGCAGGACAATACTACGGGGTAGAGCCACAACACGACTATCGGGACTACTTCCAACATCGAAGCAAAAACTGGGTAAACATTACGCTTTCATGACCCTAATAAGCCGAGAAAACTGTTTGTCCGATATAATACTCACGATGCTTGGCATGTACATGAGTTAGAAAGCATGTCTTTAACAATCTACGCCATTTTTTGAATGATGAATTTTGGACTGTGCCAGAAATATTAAAATTCAATATCCACCACAGCAGCAACATTTTGCAAAAAGCGCGGGTGGTGCTTTCTAGTGCACTACCTCAAAGGTTTCAACAGGGCATCAGGGATTAACCGGACCCTCGAACTTTGCCCGGAACTCAGGTTTAGAATATTGCATATGGGGCATGATTGTGAGGGTTTAGGGTTTAGGGTTTAGGGTTTAGGGTTTAGGGGTTAGGGTTGAGGGTTTAGGGCTGAGGGCTTAGGGTTTAGGGGTTAGGGTGTAGGGTTTAGGGTTTAGGGTTTAGGGTTTAGGGCTGAGGGTTTAGGGTTTGGGTTTTTGGGTTGTGGTGTTGGGTCATGTGGTTGGCGGTTTAGGTTTATAGGTTTTGGTGTGGAGTGTGGGGGTTTTGGTTTATTTGGGTGGGTGGGTGGGGGAGGGGGTGGGTGGGGGGGGGTTAGGGGGGGTGGGGGGGGGGGGGGGGG